>NC_037595.1:28322735-28478926 GCF_003073045.1 Pomacea canaliculata
ACAACCGTCCGCACGCGCCAGCAACACAAGCCCTCGCCTTGGACTCTACCTGAGGCACGTGGATCATCCCAGACACGCCAACGACACCAGCAGCCGGCTGTGGGTTTTATGTCAATGTCTTTGGAAGGTTATCAACATTCTGGGAGGTTCTGTCATGCATGCTGGGAGGACCTCAGGCCCACAAGGCAACGCGCGGTAGACGATGTTTGCCTGCAAATATGTTCCTGTTACTTTCTGTTTTCCGTTTGTTTCTTCCCTCCTCTGTGATTCTACTTGCCGAGGGTTTGTTAGTCTGTTGAGGGCGAAGTGATTTAAAGGAAACGATTTTAAAGTTGACGAACCCATTAGGTAAGCATCTATTTTTAGAAGCAAAACGAAAGCTTTATGCTGATCCCTGTTTTTTCAAATGTTAGTCGGACGTTAGTAAATGGCAGACCGAGTAAAGCCTGCTGTCGATTATGGATTTCTTGTTTTCCCTGGGAGAGGGTTAGTCTAGACAAGGACGTCCCCCGGGTGAGTGGCCCAGCAATACATTTAGTCGTCAATGATGGAGTGCAGGCTGCCCGGTGCATCCTCCAGCTGTGACCACGTGACTCACCGGGCCAGCCTCTGGAGCCTGGTGTCTGTCATGTCTGTGTGTCTGCTTGTGTCCCTCGTCCTCTCCCCCCGACTGTAACCCTCGTGATAACTGCCTTTACATGAACCACTTGTACCAACTTTCTGACCCAACTGAAAAAAAATGTTTGGGACCACATTTCAACATTTTTATTTGTGTTGTTGCTGCTATTCTTCGTCGTCTTTTTCTCCTGCATTTCTTTTTTTATTATGTTTTTCCACTTCTTTGTCTAACAACTAGTTAGTTCCTAAGAAGTTTCTACTGTCTTACTGTTTGTACCTCACATTTGTCACGTTTGACCACTCGGCGGGTCCTCGGGTGTCTGGAAGTCTTACTAGAGAGAGTGGCCAATCAACTTGCTTAATAAAGGAGCGGGCGACTGACTTGTCTCCAGGAAACTGTTTCAGGGAATATGATAAAGATGTTATTACCCTGGCGGACGGATCCTGCAAAGGATCCTGGCAATGTTCTGATTGGAGACTAAAGCAAATCCTGGTCGTGTCGCCATCAACCTACAAATGCACTCTTCGCTGTTTGCGTGTCTGTGTGTCTGTGTGTGTGTGTTAATCTGCCAACAGGAAAGATAAAGTTTTTCTGTTATTCTGCTCGAGTGAGCGGAAGTGAGTTTCTAATTTATATATTTACCTCGCGAGTGTTCGTCGGTTTGTTTTTTTTTAGGAAAGTCTTCTTGCTGCGCAGCATGGATGATCCCAAATTACAGACACGATGGAGAAAGTATTTTGGATTAGGACTAAGAAATCTGGATTAGGATTATAGGTATTTTTGGTTTTCCGATTTTCCCGTTAGAAAACCGAGAATCGGAAAAAACAACTGCGTTAATTATTTCAATCTGTCATTCTTTATTTTGAGCGAAGTTTCATATCACATCCAGACCTTAGCCTTTGTTCACTCTTTGTTCACTCTTTGTTCACTCTTTATTCACTCTTTCAGTGACTGTTTTGTTCCATTACCAGTGGTGTTCGGTGATGCAGAACAAGTTCCACCAGTGCAAGAATTTTCGTCAGAACAAACACTGAAGACTTTTTTCAATCAAATGTTGCTGGCTGGACGTCCAACCATCAGGTCCGCAACAAAATAGAGAACTGTAATATTTACACCATAAGTATGGTTAATTGAAGTTGCCTCCATCTCACTCTGTCTCATGATGTTTCTCTCTCTCTCTACCCGACCCAACTCCCAGGCTCCCTCTCAGGTATGTTTTATGACCCCGGGGGTTCATGTAGCCACCCGTCATGCCCCACTTGCTCCTTGCTTTTCCGGGTCATGAAGACACAATTTGTGGCTGTCAGGACACGGCGACAAATGGAAACTGTGTGCAGCTGACACTTACCTCCCCTGCCCTCGGTGGGCACGCTGGAGGGCGCTGCTCGTCAACGGGAGGCTACTCGCCTTTCCGCCACGTCACATTTCAACTTCCGCTTGTCACCCAACAAGAACAGTCGCGAAAATGTTCATCCTTCGGGAAATAAATCTCTGTGCTTATGAATGGAAGAACCATCACCAGAGGACCGGAGGTTCGGGTTTCCGCTCCGCTGTTGTCGCTGTGCGAGATTTACTACCTCCAGGGTGAGAAATGGTTCAACGTGTCTATGGTGACGTGTAGAAAGGGGAGACCAACCTTTTCCTTTTGCCGCTTTTGACCTTTGATAATAAATCACAATCATGTCAAAAGAAACTCAGAAATATGCAGGATATTATTTCTAGGATACTTCAAACAGGGAACTTGCTGATACTAAGGAGGACTTCGATGGATGCGCTTTCGGGGTCAAGCTGTCAGCTAAAATGTTTATAAAATAACAGCATCTTAAGTAAACAACTAGCATCCACCTGAACTTTGCACCCGGCCCCATGTCCCTAGACACTGAAACCTTTCACAGCTTTCTTGTATTTGTCCCTCGCTTCCTGCTTATAGTCTGTGTGATCCTCCCATCATACTCACGTGTAGTCAGCAACCTCGACCCCCATCACCCCATCCCCCACTCTACACACACCTGCGGGTGCAGAGAAAGGAAACCTACCTTACAGGTGAGTCTACTATCGCCAAAATAAACACGAGTGTCACGACACCGGAACTCTTCTATCTCAACCAAACTGGAGACCCTCCCGACCTCGCCATTCTTTTTCGCCGAGCGTTTGTAGAAGGAGGAATGAAAAGAATCTTGCAGCTTTCGCACTAAATGAGAATTTCGATAAGAACTGAAAGAATTATCTTTGTCCCATCATCCACCTGTACAGGTATCTGTGGGAGTGCAGGCAGTTGTGCGAAAAGAGAGCTTAGAATTCAGTAAATGTGTAAATAGTTCAGTGAGAGTGTAAACAGTTTTGTGGGAGTGTAACAGTTCAGTGGGAGTGTAAACTGTTTTGTGAGAGTGTAAACAGTTCAGTTGGAGTGTAAACAGTTCAGTGGGAGTGTAAACTGTTTTGTGAGAGTGTAAACAGTTCAGTTGGAGTGTAAACAGTCCAGTGGGAGTGTAAACTGTTTTGTGGGAGTGTAAACAGTCCAGTGGGAGTGTAAACAGTTCAGTGGGAGTGTAAACTGTTTTGTGGGAGTGTAAACAGGTTTTTCATGGGAGTCAACAGTTCAGTGGAAATAGCAAACTATTTAACGGGAGTGTAAACAGTTGTTTAGGAGTGTTAACAGTTCTATGGAAGTAGTAAACTGTCCTGTGGAAGTGTAAACAGACCTTTCGGAATGTTGACAGTTCAGTCGGAGAAGTAAACTGTCTTGGAGGAATGAGGGAATTAAACAGTTCCTGGGTATGGTTAACAGTTCAGTAAAGGGCAGTAAACTGTTTTGTCGGGAGTGTAAACAATTCTGCGGGAGTTGAACAGTTTGACTGTTGTAAAGAGGAGTCTGAGGGAATTTTCACTATAAAGATGCATCGTGTACAAAGACAGAGGAGGAGGGTGACTGGCATTCACTGGGAGTCTGCGAGCCTGGCATCCGGTTATGTTTGAAATATCTTGTTAATATTCCTCTCTGCTGTCTTCTCCCTTCCTCCCTCTCTCTCTCTCCTCATTCGTCTTTCTTTTAGCAACACACACACAAACACACACACACAAACACAAACACACACACAAACACACTCACAAACACACACACAAACACACACACACACACAAACACACACACAAACACACACACACACACACACACACACATCAAACACACACACAAACACACACACAAACACACTCACAAACACACTGACTGCATTGCCATCCAGTGCTGTCTTCCCTCCGCACTGACTGCTCCCTCGCGCCCTGCAAATTCTGTTCCGACTTGATTAGCCGTGGCACCCGTGAGGAGAAAACTGGCTTCGTTAGAGAACAGAAAAAATGCACCCCGTTCGCTTCCGGTTCAGATTTTGAGGCTGTTTCCGCGAGACCTTAAGTCAGCTTTGTCTAAATCACTTCCGACCACTCAGCACCCTCTCGCGCCTCTCTGCCTCCGGATGGAAAAACAAAACAGGTGCATAGAAGGTATAAATTTATTAACTTTAAGCAAAGCTTGGGTGGGGAGAGAAGGGGTGGGGTAGGGCGAGGGGTATGTTCGAATTTCCCCAGTTGCATCTTGACAATTATAAGCCAGACACAACTACAGCAAACTTGTTCTGAAGTCTGTGAATCTTCAGGGAAAAGAAGGAAATGAAAAATAATTAGAGCGCGGGTGAAGAATTATTCCCACCCAGGACTTGAAGACAAACTGAGTTATCTCAAATGTAATCTGTAATGCCAGAAAACCTTGGCAGTAGTGATGAGGATGTGTATATCATTTATATCTCATTTATCTTTATTGTACAGTTGTACTGTGCAGTGTTGACCAGTTGGCACTTTGACAGGGTCACAGGGTCACAGGGTTACAGGGGATGGGATGAGGATGGAGACTCCCAGATGACAAGATTTCATTCACTGGGGATTCCCGTGTCTTGTATTTTCCACCCTCAGCTCCGGAGTAATTAGTTTTACGAAATCTTCTTACATTTGTCTATTTACGCAGGCAAGTCCACCCGAGTGGCAGGATCTCTCCCCGGGAGAAATATATTGCAAGGGAGATCATTCTGGCTTAGCTGGCGTGAAAATAATCTGCACGATGCGTTGCCATGGCAATCAGGATTTTTTTTTTTTAAGTATACATGCTCCAACTCCGCCAAGAACCCCTAGAAGCTATGATGCTCACAAAAGATGACTTGTGCTAAGATAATACACAGAAACTCAGGTGTGCAATAAAGTATGGAAGGTGTGCAGTGCAGCAACAACCCAAAATAGAAACAATAAAATAAGGATGAAAAAAATTAGGAATGTTCAAACAAAAGAATGAAATTCGCAGAAGAAAGAAAAACAAAGTAATGGTTCTTTCTCTGAGAATAACCAAGCAAAGGATCCGGTGCTGGCTTCCGAAGTGTATCGCGGAATTCGAACCCGGACGTTCTATTTTTAGCTGCTTGACCTTTAAACCTGCTGATGAAAAATGTTTATGATTGTTTTTTTTACTTACACCAGATCCTTGCTTCATAACAAATATAATATCTGGATTGGAATATAGTATCGGAATTGAAATGTGAGATCGGGGTAGGCGAATTTGTAGGAGTAATCAGCTACCTCCGTGGTAGTTACCAAGATGGCGCAGTCTCCACTACAACATACTTCTTAGTCTCGGTAAGCAAACACTAACCTGTAGAATACCGTATGTAGGTAATTATATACTTGTGTAGGTAATGCTGGCGTGAAACGAACTCACTTGCGACAAACACTGCCATGGAAACGATAAAACACGGGGTGACTCACCCACCCGCCTCATTTCAAAGTTCATGTTCGACAGTTCGCGATTTAAAAAGCCGGCCTGCGGTATATGCTCCTTGGTACTTCCACTTCTGTCAGCAGATTAGCATACGAGGTTCATCTCCATGGCGGCCTCAACCTTTTGAGAACATTGGCTCTCACCCACCCGTCCCACCCCGACTGTGTGCAACAGGTAGTGACGCATACCTGGCGCGCGACAGGTGAGAACTGTACAGCCCCGCCTAAACAAACTCAGGGTCGGTGGCTGCTTTCCAACCATGTCAGTACAACGTGCTGAGCGACCGTTGCCAGGCGCATGCGCACACGCTGCACGTGCACACAGCAGTGCTCTCGCCAGTGAACACTACAATCCACGCACTCGCACCCGGAGTCCACGAGTTTGGACAAAACCTGGAAAGATGGGAACTCGGGTCAAAGAGCAAGGATTTGTGTTTGTCCTGATGGTTCTCAAATGACAGAAAGGAGGAATGCACTCTCTTGTCCCTCTGACTCTCGGAAACATTGACGAGTGCTGATTTATTTATTTATTTATTTATTTATTTTTTTTTTTTTTTTTTTTTTTTTTTTGGCATCCTGACCGTCGTAGTAAAAAGAAACAACTGTTCTGTCACATCAAATATCTTTCACAAGAATCTGTTGTCGTGAAATAAGTTTTAAATTGCTTGTTGACGAAGATCATATTTCGTGCAGCATCAGTTGTTTGAGAGGGACTGCGTTCGAAAACAAGCGCTGTCTGTGTTCCTTTCCTATTTTTTTTCCTCCTTAACATAAACATTTCTCGGTCACGCCTTTCTTGACGATCCATTGATAACCGAGCGAAAAAGCTGTAAAACTGTCAGATTGTATCGGTGGACACTTATCTGTTGCACTTAGATGTGTGCCACACAACTACACACAACTTTATGACTAAGTGGACTGATGTTACAAAACGAAGGTGTGTATAATGCGAAAACATTCATGTTTATTTAATTATAATAATGATTGGTGGAGTTTGAAAGGTCACTAACCTGCTCTCTTCACTAAACATTTCAAAGCAGCCGGCGGGGTAGACAGGTAAGGTATGAGCTATGAATAACAGACAAACATTTTATCGTTGGTTTTCGTGACCACTTCTTGTCCTCTTCATCAACTTCCCATCTTTTTCGACTTCCATAGTTTTAAAGGTCTAGTAAGGTGCACACTTCTTGTTTCTTACTCCTGAGTAAATCTCAGTGTAAGATACTATTTCCCCAAATTTAAGTGAGTTTCTTTTCGTTCTGAGAAAAAAATGTCTAAAGGTCACCATGTGAAGAAGAGGTCAAACTGGTGATGTAAGTTTGTGTACAGACATCCCTAATAAACACATTGTTATAGCTTTCATTGCCCTAGCTAACCCATTGTCTGAGGCCTTGACGAGGTAAACTGTCCTCGTACAATCGTGACGTCAGTGATGTCGACCTCGACCTGTGTATGGCGATGTCTGAAGGTGTGTATTGTGAGAAAGGTCTTCCAAATTTTGTCAAAAATATCATCTTACACTTGACCAGTCACTAACTTACACAAGGTAACAAAATTCTGCACCAAACTAAAACTAAGACCTTTTTCTTATCGTTCTAGAGTTGTGTCTGTCCGTCTCTTCTCTCTATCTAACAAGAACACTTTCGCTTGTTGCGTTCCATCTCTCCCCATCATATCCCGACTCAGTCATCTCCCCTTTACAACTCCTTGCAGTTCGTCTGCCAACAGTATGAGAATTATCATGTTTGCTTTGACTCTTGTCCGAGTCTTCGCTTGGCACGCGACTGCGCCGTCGGCATTTGCTGCACAAAAAAAGTTTTTCACATTCTCCATGAATCCTCCATGAATCCTCCATGAATCCTCCATGAATCCTCCATGCACCCGCAGTTTCTGTCACGCCCTTTCAAGGTCGCTTCGCGTTCCTCCTTAAAATCATTAGTTTTTTGTTGACATGTTTTGTAGTTTCTGTTTACTTAAGAGTCGGTTAACAGGAGAGAGGTGGGAGGACGAAAGGTAAATTACCGACACACTTAATTCTGTCCTTGTTATTTCTTTACATGACAGGCGTGGAATCGCTAAACAGTTTTCGTTTAAAATACAAACATCGCAAGAAAACATCAAATTCCTCTGCACATGTCTTAATTCTGTTGTATTAGGCGTTTTGCTTCACTCTGGTATCAATATTTGTTTGAAAAGTGAGACTGAACGTTCTGAAAAGGCGCCAACTGGCTGGCTTCACATTTTTCTTGCTGGTCTTGCACTATTTTGCTTGCCTTCGAATTAATTCTTGCTCTCCCGTCTTTCTATCTCTCACACTTTTACTCTTCCTTTCTGCCTGATTGTCTACCCTGTTGTTTGTGAGAGAGAGAGAAAGGAAAACACACACACACCGAGGATTAATTTATTCCAAGGCCATTTCCGTACAGAAGGGGAAAGAATAAATCAGCGATAAATCAATATTACAATAAAAATAATGTACAGTGACTAGCTAGGGAGATTATTCTTGCTTATAGTGTTTTTTACAAAAGTTGTTAGTATTATTAAAATCTGTATTACAGGTCTACAATATCTTTTTTGCATTTATATGTATTTATTCTGCTTTGTTCGTTTTGTGTCTATTTTTTTTTACTTTTTGAGGTTAATGTGTAATAAGTATACCTTTGTGATATTTATATTTTTGTACAATATTTATAGCTTGGTGATTTATAGGTAATATTTATACTTTTATTTTTTGTTGTCTATTGTTATACTTTGTGCGTTTTAAAATTTTAAATTTCTACTTTTTTATAATTTATGTCTAATACTATAATATTTTCTGTTTTTCATGTTACATGTATTTAAAGCTTTTGTATACTTTCTGTGTTTTACTTTTGATATGTAGACGTTTTGTATTTTAAATATGATTTTATGATTTTTAGTTTCTAATGTCTGGTATATTCTTTGTGATTTATACATTTTGTATTTTATCTCTAATATTATAGTTTTTGTGTTTTATATCTAATATTTTTTACTGTCTGTGTTGATGCCTAATAATCATACTTTTGTTGCCTCGTTTTCATTCAGTGTACAGAAAATGCACTTTTTGTTACAGACTATGACGAGTGTTTGGAAGGGATCCACAACTGCCACACCGATGCGGAGTGCATCAACGCCCAAGGCTCTTACGAGTGCAGGTGTAAGAATGGTTACCAAGGCGACGGTTTCACCTGCAAACGTAAGTTTCTTTGAAAGATGTGACCAAACTTTGCAAACCAGATCACGTGGAGGTATCTGTTACTGTATAACGGATGTAGCATACATAGAGAAAGAGAGAGAGAGAAAGAGGAATTAGAAGGAACAGACAGAAGCCAAAGAAAAGTCGGTGTTAATGGCAGAATACTTCAGCTTACGAGGGCCACGACAGAAACGTTTGTCAGAAGCATTCATCAATTCGGATGCTTTCTCGTGATCTGAAGACGAGGGTAACCTGAACCATCGGCTTTCAAGTAGATGAAAGGTTGTGGTGCCGGGCGATGGCTTCCACAGAGCTGGTGTTAACAGCTGGTCCTCGCCATCCACACGGAGAAGGCGACAGTGCAGAAAGTGTTTATTGTCATAATACAGGAATGCCTGCTGTCTTTTAACGCACACAACAACTGCTTCAAGAAAAGGTTGGAGAGTGTGGAGGTGGAGATGGATGCAGTAGACGGATGGGGTAATTAGAGAGAGTGTGTGGGAAGGAAAGAAAGAAAGGGAGTGGAGTATGGAGGCAGCTTGTAGGGAATGAAAGGTGATGGTTAAACGAAAGAATAGTCATGCAAAAGATGTCGACAATACGAGAGACTCCAAATGAGATTGTGGAGAAGGAAGTATTTGTAGTCTGTTCTTTTCTACCATTTCACGGCAAAAGGTAACATTCTCCAAAAACGCGCTTGTAACAATTTTTAACAAAGAAAAAAAAAGGAAAAAGAAAGTGTTGAGACTTATGTTGTTGAAATCATTGAAGAGTAAACATTTTATTTACAAGGTAGGGGAAGGAGTGGTGGTCAATTCCAGCACGACCACTGCCTAAAGTCGATTCGATCACATCATCATATGTGGATAATGCGGCCACGAAATAAGTGAATTTTGCTGTTATCTCCTTTATCGTCCTCGGTTGACCTGTGCAGGTCAATCTTGGTCTCTCTTTAACTTTTGTGTGTTTGTGCAAGGAATTTTTTTCTTGCTTATATAGATGGCCATGATTCATATTACTTCGACCAGCGTCCATTACTTTGATAGCAGTGACGACTGACCTATGACCTATGTATGTGACACGATTGATTAGTATTGAAGGAAAGTGTAAATCATTTGGTTCACATCAGCAGCGAATATGTTTCCCCTCAACAGTAACATAGGAACTCGGTGGTCGAATCGCCTAAGGCTGAGGTCGAATCGATTAAGGATCGAAAAAGTCTCGTGCGTGGTCGAATCGGTAAATGGTCGAATTGACTGGTGACCTTTGCAGCGTTGACAGTGTGGGGACTGATACATAAGTGCAAGTATTATAAGTGTGATGACACGAGCTCGAAACAGTTCAAAGTGTGGAAATATTTCTACTCGCAAGAGTTGAAAGTGAAGGGACTACTACAGACAAGTAGTTGATAGCTCGCCATGGATTCATCAGGTCAGTAGACAAGAATTAAGAGTGAACAGTCGTCTGCAAGAGTTCACTTAGTGCATCATTGACTACCAGCCTGCCCCTCCCGCTACCGTTTCCCGTTTCACTTCCCTCCCAGCGGCAGTAAAGAGTTGTTTCTGGCGGCTCCACACCAGACCCCAGCCTTTAGGATGGATTTGACGACCTTAATGGGGCAACGGTCTGCTCCATCCCCTGCTCGGCTATTTTTAGCATTTTCTTCAGAAGACGCCGCGAGCCCTGAACTCAACTGTTATCCTCGCCAATGAAAACGGAACGGGTACATCCAAGGTCCCATATTCCTGATGGGTGGTTGAGTCGGGTCACGTGATCCCAGGTTTCCGGCGTTGAGACCTCGCACGGCGTCTGTCCGAACTGCTGGAACTCTTGAAGCAGTGAACACCTTTGTTTATGACCTTAACTATTTTATTTAAATTCTTATTGAAAATGAAATTCTTACTTAATGGGTATTAAACTTTGGTGTATCTGTAAGGAAGTGACCCTTGTGGGTATCTATAGAGAGGAAGAGGGACAGACAACCATCCACCAATCAACGTCTGTGCGTGTAAGGAAGATGTGAACGAGTAGAATGGACGCTAACCCGTCCAATAGGATAAGATTTAGTTGTGTGTTTAAATTAATAAGTGCCATCATATAGAAGTATCTAAAGAAAGGACAGCAGTATCCATCTACGTGCTGTCTTTTTTTCCACATGGGAAAAGTCAACACCATCGTGAGGTCAAAACGGTAAAAACATTTTACAATTTCAATGAGTTGTGTCTAACGATTCTATTCTGCTGGCTTTTTTAAATTTTTATTTATTTATTTTTTTTTTTTGCAGCCCATTGTCACGGCGAGTGCCTCAATGGAGGAAAGTGCATTGAGCCCAATGTGTGTCAGTGTCGTCATGGATACATCGGACCTAACTGCGAACTTGGTGAGTTCAGGTCCCTCCTAGCTCAGGGTACAATTGTATTCAGTGCAAGCAGAAGGGAAGCCACTAAAATAATCCTCTCTTACACCTTCCTCTTGTAGTAAGTGCACATAATTAGATGTGTTTTTAAAGTTAAAAAAAACCCACAGACTTTTACTTTCTCTCTTATTATTTCTCATTTTTCTCTTTCTCTCTTCCCTCCTCCCTCTTTCTCTCTTTTCTCAGGAGACTCTCCACGCGCACAGCCACCCACCCACCCAATACGCACGTGTGTGTATGTATTCCAAAACAAGCTTACGACTGCTATGCGAACAGATAAAAATCCAATTTTCTGTCCCGCCGCCATACTCGAGCTCGCGAGTTCCACGAGTTAAGCCATGCTAGACTAAACAAACCTCGGCGTTAAGCCTCCAGCGCGAAGTACTTTTCAAGGTTCGCTTTTCCAGCATTTTTCTTCGCCGACAAACCTCACTACTCTCTCATCTCTCCCTCTTCTTCTCTCCCTTCTCCTGCCTAGTTGTTTTTAGCCAGTCTTCCAATCAACCTGTCTCTCCTTCTGTCATTTTTGCCAGTTGCATGAATCTGTACGTCAACGGTACCGGCCTGTTGTTACGAGACGGTGATTGCCCGTCCCGACCCTCGCTCGGCCTCGTCCTGTCTTCTGTCTAAAAACTGGTTCGCTGTCTTGATTGCTGGAATGGTTAAGTAAATGAAATTAAACCGTGTCACTGGCACGGTTCTTAGAGAAGAACAATTTACCACAGTCATTTAAGCAGATTTCTTATCTGATCGATGTTTTGTGGCCATGTGGACCTCCAGATGCTGACTCCAGATGAACATGAGCCGAGCACTAACAGGCAATGCCACACCTACAAATCACCTCCAGTCTGTTGTCTGATCGAGGCTTGTAAGCATTCTCCTTAGTCGCTCAGGGAAGCCCTGCTAGGATTTTCAGGTCTTCCCCCTTCTGTCCCGTCTCCATCCCTGTCAGACTGGCGTCATCCAGATGGTCGTAGTCCTCGTCCAACCAGCGGCGGGCTTTCTTACTGAGCCGTCCGTTGTAAAGTTCATGTAGACCTCTTCGCTGTGTTGAATGTAATTAAGCAACTCGAAGACTATTAGCCTTACAGATTTTCTCACACTTTTTTGAAGATACGTCTGCGAGACTGGCACCAAAAAATTGAAGTAGGGACTAAATGTCTTTTGTGAGATGCTTCAGGACACGTCATCGTGACCGGAAGTGATTCTCACCTGATCACGTGCGAATCATGCCCGTAAGCTCATTGTAACCTGCAGTCGGACGGCGAATGGATGACTGCTGTTCTGGAAACACCCTTCATCACATATTCTACCTGATGGCAGAGGGATAGGTGGGGCTCACCTCATTCCTCCGGACTATCAAAGGAAGGGGAAGTAACACTAGTGATGTATGACGGGAAGGAGCACTTTCGTTGATGTTTCATCTGCGTCCACTTCTCGATTCTGCAAGAACAAAGCAAGTCCTCCTGCAGACATACAGTTCCGACAGCAAACACCATTGGCCCCAGTGAACTTCTGCAAATAATGTGTTACCACCCACGCCCATACCCCAACTCCCTCCACCCGTCTCCACCCAAGATTTCTTATCTTGTTGTAGTGCACCACGTGTTTCTGCACACATCCAGATAATTACAGGATGGGTTATAGGAGATGGGGTGTGAATAGAAGGTAGATTCACAGGTGAGGACGCGGTCTCCGCATCAAGATATTGTTTGTGGGACCCTGCGCTCTGCTGCTCACACCTTGCTCGTGCCTGCTGTTGTTGCTGTTGTTGCTGTGTCTGCGGTTCCGCCTGACCCGGCGCCTGTTTGTGGCAATTCCGGCTTAACGAGGTCTGCACCAAAGAGCCGGGTGCCGGGTGTCGGAAAAGGCAGACTCCTCCGCGGCCCACTTTGTCGACATCAGCCCAGGTGCGGAAGATGGATATACGTGGGCGAGGGAATCAGTCATCCGTGGATGAAAGGCTTACACGCGGCAAGTAATGGCAAGAGAACGGGGAAATCGGATCGCTTGTTATTTGCGAGGCACCCAGATGATGGAATTTTGCACAAGAATGCCGGCTCGTCCTCGGAAAGTCTGCACGCACGCGCTTTGTGACACTGCAGTTCCTTGAGCTGCCATCCACCAGTCATTTTGTCTCGTCCACAGTCACGCAAAGCCACGTGACTGACAGGACATGTGCCTGCTGTCACGTGACCCTCTACTTCCTTTCTTTCACGCTTTGGTTGGTGATGAGAGACTAATAGTGACGTTTTCTTGTACAACCTTCACACACTCTCCTTTATTCTTTTATTTAATAAAGTCAGCTTACTGCTATCTTTCTCTCGTCAAGTCTCCTGACTCCTACTGCAGTCAATGGACGACATCGTGTTTTCAAGCTTTCGTCTTGTTTGTGTGTTGTCATGTATGCACAGAGCACTTCCTGTGTATGTGAAGTCATTATCGCTCATAGCTTTGGTGTGTACAAAATACTTTATTGTTATTATTCAGCATGATGACTTATTAGGATGCAGAATAAACTTCATTAACGTTTACTGTGAAACGACTTGGCGGGAAGTATGTCCTACCCGAGACCTGCACACGGTGGTGTAAGATAGAGGTGACTCATGATGGCCTTTAATTAATTTCGAGCTGTTCCCAAGGGAAGCATGCTAAAGGGGATGACAGGTCTTCCTTTAGTCGCATCCTCACTGAAATCTGATTAGAACTATTGTTCGATATTCGTTTCCCGTAAGATCTTGTCGGTACTTTTCTGCAAGGCCCACCTGATGCCCATAAGTTGTCTGTGTCCCCAGATATCGACGAGTGCGCTCTGGGCGTGTCCACGTGTCGCGGCCACTGTGTGCATCAACGAGCCTGGCTGGTACCACTGCGACTGTGTGCAGGGCTTCCACTCCATCTGGCCCGACAACCACTACGGCAGCCTGTGTCTGGGTGAGTGTCTTGCTTCTACACGGGTGGCCATGGCGGCTGACGCACTCTGTGAACCCACAATTTAATAGTATCCTTCCATCGAGCGGTTCACACACACACACACTAAAACACACCACTATCTCCTCCACGCCATCAACACAACGACCATAATACACAACATTTATTATTATTAACCCTCACTGTAATGTCGATAATGGGGGGCGTAAGGGACACATTTCCTACCGTCCTATGACACTACTTCCTCTGTTTATCACACTGTCTTTCTCTTAAAAGAAATTTAAGCAACAAAATGATGTGATAAAGACAGGGTTAGGTTGTCCCACCGACCTCAGAGTCATGAAACAGAACGAAAGGTGGTTCCCGACAAGATCCGCAATAAATCTCACGATCATCCTCACCCAGTGAGCCACAGGGGACCCCCAGTCCTATCATCTTCCCGCGCATGCGTCAGATCTGCTCTTGCCGCCTGTTTGCTCAGTGATCGATATGTCTGATGATTCATCGTTGATCGATTTTTCAGAAATGTTAGACAGTCGCGTGCTCCCGCCATCACATCGATGGGGTAAATGAAGTTTGTAAATCAAATTTAACCCTCGAGTTCGGGCAGAGGCACAGTTCTTCTGTCGGCTACGATCCCCTTAGGGAACATTTCGTAATCTTCAAGGCTGATGTTCTCATACCAGAGTTCTGCTGGAATCTGTATCAGTAAGACATATAAAAAGAGAAAAATTCAAAATGTCAGCATTTCAGCCAACACAAAACGAAAGGAAACGGTATCTTCTGCTTATAAACGTATTTCGAAAGAATTTCTATTGATGCAAAACCAATATGGCTAAAATATTCAGGTGAAAACACGGCAAACATTGCAGAAGAAGGCAAGCCATTATTCGCAAGGATAATTCCTTCTCGAGACACTTTCCAGAAGCAGCGGATGATGGAACCATCGACCCACTGTACCTCGGAGTCTTGCGCCTTGCAGGACACAATTCCCACTTCATTATTTTTCCCACCCCACTCCAGCGATGAAGACGACAATGGCTGCAAGCTGGATCCACGAACATCCGTCATTCTGGAATTAGTGTCTACTCTGTATAGACAAGAATGAAGCCTGACCACGTGAACAGGTGAAAGGGGCTTAACTCAAGTGCGGTTTGATCGGGGCTCTGACCATCTTAGACTGGAGTTGTCGGCCCGAAAGTTTAAAAAAAACAACTATGTTCTCTTTGTTGTTTTGTGTGTTGTAACGATCGTCTGTGATGAGATTTTTTTTTTTAATTTATAGGAGAGGGAATGTGATCTTGTTCCCCTGTCAGAACCGTTAGCTTTTGTGGCGTGTGAGGTTATGGAGAAATACATCGTCACAGAATAGCTCAGTTGTCTTGATTGGGTCGCTATAGTCGTGAGACTGATGGTGGCGCTGCAGAAGCTGCTTCCGGTATCCCACCATTCCTCCAACATTCATCATCTTCAACCACCCGACTCAGATCATTTACAGTTTCATTTCCACACGGCCTTGAGGGAAACCTCCTGGCATGTCAAGCTAAAATGTCGTCCCCACCGACAACTGATCTACCTTGTCCAATCTGGAATCAAACACCTTTAATATCTTAATTAGAGTGTCTCTCACAGAAACTGAAGCAGCTGCAGGTGTTATCAGTTGGCAAATGGGGAATATCCTCCAAGACGGAGAAGGAAATATCGAGCCTCAGGGACATATTATGCGACATAGGAGCACATCCCTAGTTCCCCTCACAACAACCTCAACCTTCCACCAAACACACGAGCCAGCATTTGAAGGATGCGCTCGACTCCAGCAGGTGCCAGCTGGGTGGCAGCCGAGGGGAGCCCAGAATGCCCTTTCATGCCACTTGCATGTCTGGTGCACTGTGGCCGCGGCAGCTGTTGGCACGGCGAGCTCATCCCTCAAAGACTTCATGTATGCGACCTTGAAACGCACAACAAATGCAACAGTCGTACAAGAACTTGTCGGAAGCTCTCATCATTGAGGAAAGGGAAACTACTCTGCCAGTGTTAGCATATGCAAGCGTGGTGGAGTTGCTTCCCATGTTTCACACCTTCCATGCGGGCGTCTTTCGTAGCTATCACACAGACAACGCTGGAGGAAATAGCATCCTCTTATATCATAAAGGCGATGAAATCCTATAGAAATCTTACCCATCCACCCGTCATAACTAACCTGTGTTTCTTTCAGACTTGAACGAGTGCGTGGGCGAAGGTGAAGGTCACACGTGCCATCCCAGCACGCAATGCGTCAATGAAGAGGGAAGCTACTCGTGTCGCTGCTTGAAACAGGATAACTGCTTGCACAGTAAGAACTACTTGGATTGTAATAAACACTAATTGTAACGCTGTTAATTTTACGCTGGAGAGGCGATACACTGCTGAGGCTTCGTCAATGTTTCAAAATAAAATTTTGTTTTGACCATAATGTTTGGCATCACCGAGGATAAAGATCTCAGTTGCATATGAATTCACCAAAAGTTATGTATGAGGTGGCTGCCTCCCTTGCCTCACTCCCCCGGTTCCTACGCCACTAATTCCTATACTCAAGCTATGTGTATACAACCGTGTTTTTCAGGCTGTATATTCCAGGGAGCAGATCACAAAAATGGCAGCAGATGGCACTCTACAGTTGACAAGTGTATGACTTGTACATGCCAGGTAAAACAAAACTCAGTCCTTCAGTCTATGTGTTACTCATCAAAGTTTCACGACTAGCGTTTTTTTAATGAAAAAAACAAAAGGCGTCCGCGGGCGCACGCCCACACTCACACACGTATACTCATGCATGCGCATAATCACGCCCTTAATATTGTCTTTAAAAAAAAAAAAAAAAAAAAGCTAAAGGAAGAATAAGTAACGAGTAATTTTCCCTCGAAAGTGAAAATCGTTGTATTGTGTCTCAGTTCTGGGCTTCTACATGTGAAGTGTTTAAAACAATGTATAGGTACAGATGGTTCGAAGTCTGTCGCTTTCAGCTGCTGAAGTTAGTTCATTAGTTGTGAAAATAATTGCACTTGCTGGCTAATGACCATCATCTCGTCCTCAGAGCGGCGTGGCCACCTGCCACAAGATGACGTGCGACTGCGAGTCCCCGGATGTTGACCTCGACTGCTGCCCACGCTGTGACGTGTCGGCCAGCTGTCACCACCAAGAGTTTTCTCTGGTACTCCAGCATGGAGAGACCTGGACCTACCGGTGCCAGATCTGCGAATGTCTGGTCAGTAGACGCCTTCAAAAGAGTGGGAGGGTCCTTTTCGGTTCCAAACTCTCAATGTCATCCCAACTGTTTGTCTCTCCTTGTAAATGTAAACATAGATCCTTGCAATGATCGTTTTTCTTTGTACAAATGTTTACTTGTAATTAGATGTGTATTGGATGTGTCATTGCTACCCAGGATCTATACTTAACCATTCTTTCCCGTCTGTCTTCCTGCCTGCCTGTCTGTACGCTGTTGTGGTCATTTTTAGTCTGTGACACGAACTGACTCACGACCTATGACCTTGCACCAACAGCATGGTGAGACGGACTGCTGGCCCATGGACTGCCCTCAGCTGACCTGTCAGAACGCCGTGCAGGAGCCTGGGGACTGCTGCCCCCGCTGCGTCGACACCAACCCCTGCGCCAACCCGCTGCTGCTGCAGGCCGGGGGCCGCGATAGCTCCACGAGCACCTGTGTGTACATGGGCACGACCTACGGCCATGGAGACACATGGGTCTTGGAGACCGACCCCTGCACCAGCTGCGAGTGCAAGGTGAGTCGGGTACACAGACCACCCAACCAGCTTACTAGTAACGGAAACGACGATGGAAACCATTATCATTAGCACTTTTTGAAAGGCTATGTACTTTACTTGCTCGATTTTTCTATCTTTCATTCATTCTTTGTTTATTCATTCAAATTCTTTTTTATTGCTTCTTTCTTAATTGCTTCCATTTTCCTTTCCCTTTCGCCCTTTACTATCTTATCTGGCGTTTCTGCGATGGCTTCAGTGGAATTGAAAACTTAAAGGTTCAGCTATAGTAGTTCCAAAAGAATACAAGAGCTGCTCCTAATGCTTGTCTCTTCTTTTTACTTTCGGAAATGAGGGTTGGAGCAAAAGAGACAGAAATTTGTTATAGGTAACTAATCTGTCTTCAGCCAGAAAGAAGAACATAATGGCTCCGATGTATTTTCTTAAACTAGCGAGATCGAGTAGGCTGGGTTATTTTTGCCAAGTTCTGACAAATTTACGACTCTTCCTGAAAACTCTGCAGTAGATAATGCTAAACACTGAAAAATATTAATACATGTTTGATAGCCCTCCTCCCAGCCGATGCCGTGCTTTAACATGATTGATGTGGTTTATTTTTCAGGCCGGCCATATTTGCTGCTCTTACAGCCAGACATGCGCAGCAAGCCGGAAGTTGCAGTGATAGTGTGTGACTGCATGTTTATGGAACTGGAATTTCAGCCTGGTTTTTTGGAAAAAAAATGTTGGATTCCTTTTAAACGCTGGCCTCTTTTTTCCCCAGACATGTTAGCACAGAACTTTATCGGCTTGCCTATTTATCGTGCAGAATTTTATTTTGCCGCAGACGACGCACGTCTCTATAAATAGATATGCCCAGGCTATTTTTGGCCATTTCGCTCGACCAACGCAAGTGTTAGCTGTGCTTACGTAGACTTCCGGTGTGGTGAGAGCAGCCTCCAGCTAACTAGCTTCACAAGTGTTCGATGGATGTCGCGGCAAGGTGTTCTCTGGTCACTGGCTTATTTGTTGTTCTGGTGTGTGTACATTAGCAAAGATCAGTGGACTTGCGGTGGAGTCCGATCAGATGGGATACAACAACCGTCTGGTCTGATGAGCACCAGGAGGACAGCAGACATTTTCTTAACGAATGATTGTAACTGTTTCATTGACATGTTTAAACCTAAATGGCTGCTACATAGTCAAAATATATGCCTGCAGTCTGAGTAATATATGTGCGATTGTGACGCATTATTTGTGAAATATTCCTAAGCTGTTTTGTGAAAATGCGAAGGAATAAAGAGGTGTAGGTAGGTGAATGGGACTCTAGTATCCAGCCAATCGAATAACCCCATTCCCAAACCTTTTCCTCCCAAGCGGTGTGGATATCACCTGTCTATGGGGATCGCAAGAACACCTTTTTTGTCAGGCAAGACCAGCAGGAGTAAATAGGTGTTGATCGTTGGGGTGGGCAGGATGACATCCTCATGACCTCCCCAGACATTACGGGAGGTTCTCTACTCTTCCTGGCCAGTTCAATCTGCATGGAGTTCCAGAACACGTGGGGCAGACTGCATATTTTTCGCTTTGTGCTGTTTATTTGTTACAGTTAATCTGATGCCCAAACAAGTGGAAGTACTCCCGATAAATCACTGTAGCTGTAATTTCTAAGATCTGTGATCTCTCTTTTTTTTTTCTTTCCTTCTTTATTTCTTCTCCATCTCTCTTTCCTGTCTTCTTTCTTCTCTCTTTATGTTTCTTGAGATGTCATCTGAGTTAATAAGTTTTGTTGCTTTTTTAATCCTGATTTTATTTTTGTTTTTTATGTTTTGGTTTGTTTCTGGCTTGAACATGTCTGAAACATTTCCCCTCCCCGGTGACTCTTAAGGTCAGTTTGTAGAAAGTCTGCGGTCTTTCGGGATGTTGGTTTGGTTCGGAGTTCCAACGTTCCTTATAAGATGCTTGTAAAGACTTCTGTGAATACCTTCGTTGAACTTTACCTCCAAACTGACAAATATGTGGAATTTCCTCTAGTTTCTCTCCCCCGACATTTAGCAATCCTCCACCTCACCCCCTACCTCCCACACCCTCTAAATACCTGTTTCTGTTGTTCCCGATGTGATGAGCTATTGTGATGCAACTATCGTCGTCTGCTGCTGTGGACATTGCAAAGACTCGCTCGTGCCGTCTGGCTCACACGTTCTGGAGCCTCGAGTGTGTCCAGGAACATCTTTAGATAGAAATAGTTGTAAGAATTTGTGCTTGAACTTTATCAGTCATGCTTGCATGTGTTAACCTCCAAAGAAGGCTGGCGCTTGTCTTGCTCACAGCATTTATGTGATTTGTTTGGGGTTTGGTTTTATTTTATTTTTTTTTTTTTGCACGTTCATGTGCGAACATGTGTGTGTGTGTGTGGATTATTTTTTTGTGTGAATTCTTTTACTATCATGGATGGGTGACATCTGTGTGACGATTATCCTACTGCCTTGTTGATGCAGCTGTGATTTCTTAATATTTGCCTGATTTATTTTTATCCTTCCCCCTACAATAGAACTTTAAAGAGCTTGTCAAGTCAAAGAAATAACTCCAAACTTGTATTTTCTCTCTGTCTCTGCCATTGAGTTTGCACGTTCTTCTTGCACTCTTTGATTTGGATGAAGGCGCTAAGCGACTCCTTCCTCCGTCGCCTGCTTTGTTTGCCCGCCCCTCACCTTATTCATGACGTCAGCAGTCAAAGCGCCATCTGGCAGTCATGGCAGGAACGCAACTCCTCTATTCTCTCCTCGTTCGATGCTCGTTACAAAACTATATTGGCAGGAAGGTCAACGGCATTAACAGGACAAGACATGATTGGTAGGGTGTCACGTGATTTGTCATGTCTGTGCATTACTGTGCATTTACAAATCATGAAACGTACGAACAATTATCTGCGAAGCGTATAAATTCGTAATCATGGCGAGGACTGTGGGGTTTCTTTTTTTTTTTTTTTTTTTTTTCTTTTATTGGTCTATGAGGTTGTTTATATCAATACTACTATTTATTGCACGATATGCATTGTGGCATTTATATGTTTGCCTGCAGTGTTTCTCTTGGAAATAACAAAGTTGTTGTTGAAACTGGTTGTGAAAGTTCATGTTAGAAGTGTACAAACAGCAGGACGATTTTGGTGATATGCTACAACATCCCCGACCCACCCTAATCCCCTTTCGCTGTTCTGAAGGCCTTTGGATGCTGTGTGTAGTTTGATTATACATCAGGATGAGCCAAGTGAACCCCACTTTCTCTGTAAGGTTCTAGAATTCTTTCTGTCTTCTCCCTGTTTGAAGATGTGGTTTTTTTTTCCCGTTGATGTTGTGCAATATGCAAAGTTTGGAGAGTCATTACACGAAGAAGAGAGTAGCTGGAATGTTCTGTTTGTAATCCAGCTGCGCCTTGGTAAGAAGGGTTTGATATTCAAGACACCCCTTTACTGGTATCAAATGTCATCTAGAAATATCGGTAACTAGTGAAATGTGAAACGTGTGTTCTTCATGTGTTTCACCTGTGATTTTGTTACTTTGTCGGTTCTCGCCGTGATTTTGTTACAGCGTGTGTCCTAAGTCCTCCGTGCTTTCCCCGCTTTCCTTCAATGCTAAATAAGTTTGATTTATTTCAGTGAAATTCTTTGCTTTGCTTCTATTTGATTTAGTTTGTTGGGGGTTTTGGTTTGTTTATTTGTTTATTTTTGCGTTGTCAAAACTGATCTGATTACTTTCACCTTATGGCCATTTTTTATAGATATCTTCACCGAGAAATGGGCAATTGTTTTGATTAATTTTTTTTATAATTTAAGCTTTATAATTTTTCTTAATAATTTAGGGGTTTGGAAAATAACTGCTAACTAGATAGTTTGTATCTATTTAATTATGGTACATACTTGGCTCCAAACAAAACAAGTTCATTTCGATTATCTGTTCAGAGCTGGACGTACCGATGGTCAAGATTAATTTGTGAGGAGCACTTTATGATAATATAATTTACAGTTTTATTTGTAGCATTCAAAAGGTGTGTCGGTGCTGTAGGCATCATTTTGCTGTTAATTTAATGCTTCTTTATTCGATTTTTTCAGTTTACTAACGTTTATCAATTCAATTTGTAGATTAGTAAATTCGATTGTTTTCACCTGTTTGTGTTTGTGAATTGGGTGGCACATATATTTTACATTGATGCCAGTGCAGTTGCTTTATTGTAGCTTGTATGGTTTTTTAAAGATTCAGGACCAAGAACAGGTTACCAGCAGCCACTTTTTTTTTAAATAACGAATGTTTGTTTGGTTTGGTTTGTTTTTTTTTTTTTTTTTTTTTTTTTTTTTTATTTATTTATTTGTTTGTTGTTTTTTTTTGTAGGTTTTTTTTTCTTGCTTTTTGTTTTGATTTGTTTTTGGGGGTTTTTTTTTGTTTTTTTGTTTTGTTTTTTTGTTTTGTTTTTGTTTTTTGTTGTTTTTTTTTTGTTTTTTTTTTTTTTTTTTGCTTTTCGCATGCAATTTGCTAGGCTGATGTCACGGACACGGGTGGTCTGTATAGTTCTTACTGCTGCCATTCATCCTTAGTCACCATTCACCATGATGACTCGCCGTTAAGTACAATATCACTCTGTAATAATTGTGCCAGACACATGCACTGATCAGAATTTCTTTGGCGTTCAGACTGTTCACACTCAGCTGTGCTCAGCTGTTGGTTTGAACTCTTGAAACTTTGTTGACTATCATGGTTTCAAAGTTAATTTTTACTAACTGGACTGTCACATGTCTTAGTCTTTTACACTGGAACAGCATTGACTGGAAGTATTGGTGAGCTCCATGAATTTTTGAATACTGAAACCTTCACAAGATGCGGAAAGTTGCCCTACTGACGCAAGGTTTTTAAAAGATTTGTTTAGGTTAAAATACATTTCAATCTACACCATTTACATTGACTGAAGTATTTCATATATGGCTTAGTCTTGCTATGCAACAGTGATGCAATTCATCTTTGTATTATTGTATGTCCAGGTCTTGCTGGCTTTTTTCTTAAAAAAAAAAAACAGCAAAAAGCGTTTGTCCAATTCTTTTAGGAGAAATGTCGATATTGATGTGTTTTTAAAAAACAAATGTAATAGGCCTCAATGGAAAAGAAATGTATTTGATTTTCAACAACAACAAAAAATTTCAACTTTTTTCGGTAGACAGAAGGCCTTCGCTGCATGTTAAGCAGAATTCATGAATATTGATGAGAAATGCAACCTTTTTAAAAAGAAATGCTGCACATTCTAGAGACATCTAACAGAATTTTCAGGAGAAATGTAATTTGTCCGATGTGTTACCTCGAAGAATGCAGTAGGAATTGTTCAATGCATTTTTAACAGAAATGTAGTAAACTGTGTTCTAGATACTTTAGTTTTGCGTGTGTTAGACCTGTTGTTGACAGTAGTTTAAGCCAACGCACGATATATTATATGCAGGTGCACCCTGAGATGTCAACTGCTGACGTGTCTTGCTTACCGAGCTCAGCCGCCGCAACCCTTGTTTACATCAGTGGAGTAGGAACCAGGGTGGTGGGCAGCCTAGATTAATATAACATAAATATACAATAAATAAATAAATATAAAATGCTGTTTTGTTCACCTTCAGCATACATTCCCTACCCTCACTCAAAAGCCGTGCATCTCCCTACAAACAGATTAATACAATTTTGAGCTTTTGTGAGCAAAGTTTGTTGACTCACCCATGGTCTCGCATACATATACATGAGTAGCTTAACTATTTACACAGGGTGTTGTTACAATGAGTTTACTCATCTACAGGAAATCTTGGTCTGACTACCAGTGTTCGTAAAAATATCAAAAAATGTGTAAAAAAAAGATGTTGGCCTAAATTAATATCTTTTAAATGAGATGTCTCACAAGCTTGCATGGGCGTAGTGCATTGAAAGCTTATCGATGCTAATGATGTTTATCGGTGTTGTGCTGCTTGTTTACTACGAGTGTTGCAATATTTGTAGATGTCCAGTTGGCGTATGTAATAAAGTAAACAAAAGCTCTTGTGTTGGCTCTCCTACGTCTTCAACATCGCCCCTCCAGTGGTCACTTTTCACATCACTTTGAAGTCTTGCGTTTTTATATCTCTGTCGCTCTTTCCTTTTTGTCAATATTTATCTCTTTCTCTTAACATGTGTCCACCTGTCTGTCTGTCTGTCTGTCTGTCTGTCTGTCTGTGTCTCTTTCTCTCCTTTTTTCTGTAAGGCTGGTTCTGCCTCGATCTGTCTGTACTTGGATTGGACTTACCCACACCAAAGCAAGAGTCAGTACCATTTCTATTACTACTTCATTTCTCACATCGTTTTAACGCCTTTCTTCGTCTTAGTGGCAGACGAAGGTTTGCTGACGTGTTTGATGACGTCACACATGGCGATAACCAACTTGCATCGTGACGTCACCTATCTACCTCTCTAACAACCGAATATCAGATGACGGCACATTGCTAACTGCCTCCACGTCACAGATGAGTTTAGGCAGCTGTGAGCAGACAAAGCACATCAATGGTGACACCGGTTACCACTGCTCCTACTGCAGCGGTTGAACCCGCGGTGTAACCCTGACTTTTCCTGCTCAGACTCCTTGAAGCACTTCTTGTCGGCCATCGTTTTCACTGTTCACACGTTTGGTGGTTTTGTTTCTTCCTCAAAATGCAATTTTCAATGGTGTCACCTCTTTCCTTCGCTGGAATCCTCTAATGGGTCGTCAGACTGCAACGAAGACAAGGCTTTTTTAAAGCACATCAATGGTGACTCCAACTGCAGCGGTTGAACCTGCTCAGACTCCTTGAAACACATCGTCTTGTCGGCCATCGTTTTCACAGTTCATACGTTTTGTTTACTTCTTCTCAAATTGCAATTTTCCATTGGTGTCACCTCTTTCCTTCACTGGAATCCTCTAATGGGTCGTCAGACTGCAACGAAGACAAGGCTTTTTTAAAAAGGTTTTGCGAGGTCTTCCACAACTTTTAGACAAGATGAAACAACACAACAACGAAAATCCTCAATTATCGTGTAATGTAGGTTTGAGATCTTAAAACCGAACGTTAGCCAATCTGGTGGAAAGCTTGACAGAGAACTGAGCACCTCCGTCGAGCAAGAGCGAAAGCATATATTAAGACCATCGTTTCAGTCACGTGTAAGCAACCATGGAGTATGGCCCTCACGAAGAAAACAAAAACACAACCAGCTCCAACTTGATCTTAGAGGACCTCAACTCCCTGGGACTCATCGCTTTCGTCACCATCGCCGTGTTGATCATCGGGCTGGCCGTGTTGGGAAACGCCCTGGAGATTATCGTCGCCTACATGTCCCCGCAAATGCGCTCCCTGTCCGATATGTTCGTCCTGAACTTGGCGTGCTGCCACCTGCTACAGGCTACTTTCTGTATGCCCATCTCGTTGTACAGCCTCAACAAAAGCTTTAGCTGGCAAACACACCGCGTGTTGTGCACCCTCTGGCTCTTGTCACTAGCGATCTCCGTGCAGGTGAGTCGCGGCAGCCTGATGTTGACCTCTTATTTGAAGTAGTCTAGAAAAGGTTAAGTGGTCCCTTAGAGCAGTGGTTCTCAAAGTATTTCGGACCGCGGACCACTTTACTTAAGTAAAAAATATGGCAGAACACCACGGCCTAAAAATCACTCTGTACTATGAATTTCAAATTTCCACATTTATTTCATTACACTTCAAAACTAAATGTCCTTTTGTGATAGTAGTATAGTAATAAGTTGATATAAAACTACCTCGTTATTTTTAATTAAAATGTTAATGTGAGGAATGCATCACTTTAAACATCACTTTGCTGACATATGACGACTGCAGCCGCGGACCTCCTGACCTATGCCCACACTTGGAGAACCACTGCCCTAGAGCATAGTGACCGGAAGCTGTTGTAGGTTCAACGTGTCTACAAGTCACATTATAAGGCGTCAACAGTTGTCCACCCAACCTCACCCCCAGCTCACCTGAAATGACACCCAGTACGGACGACCTTCTTCGCCAATAAGACGAGCGACATTTTTAAACTGTGGACTGTGTGAGATTCCGAGACATTTAAAACCTGTCAGTATGGATACCCTTCATGATCTATTTCCACCATCATCTATCTTGCTGTTTCTACATTTTTGTTGCGGTAATTTTAATGCTTGCAAGCTTAATACTCGTGAAAAGTTATTCTTTTTCGCATAAACTTTGTCGCTTAACGCTTTTGCGCACATGAGGGAAGTAACTTTGCAGAGTTTAATTGACAGTGATGTCCCTTGACCTAACCGGTTCGATGGTGACTCCTCTCTCTCTCCCTCACTTTCCAAATTTGTCCGTTGATCTGCAAAAAGTTCTGTGTCTAATGTTCATCAGTACATTTTTGTGCGATATTTGCGTCGTTCCTGGATGGAGTTCTGTGTTTACGCCACTTTTCATCTTTTCCTGACCATTTTATTTCGACTGTCGTCTTCCGCCATCTTGTCGTTACTTAGATTTGAAATCTGCGTTTCGACTTGTCGACTTCAAACTGTTTGCCTTCCTCCACCTGCTTCACAGTGTCCAGCTATCACAGCAAGCTTTGTGTGAGTAATACCAGTCTGTAATAGTTGACATCAGGTATCTCTAGAAAGTTCAGTGAAATATAGCGCTGACACTGATGTGACAGATGTTGATTCTGATGCTAGAAAAGGTCAACTTGTTTGTGAGGCCTTTGACCTGACTACCGTACCTATGTAATTCTTCAAACTCGTAGGTAATAAAGCATTGTGCTAGTCTCAATTTTCAACTGATTCCCCACCTGCAAGTCAGCCATATATCACCTCCCCATCACTGGCAGAAACAAGGTGAATGTCAGCTGTAGACTGTGATAGGCCGAGGTCTGTGACAAATATAGTGATTCCACAACTGTTGTTGAGACTAGCATTCATTCTTATTATGTTTGCCAGGGCTTCTGCTTACGCAAAATATTGCGTACAGTATGCATTAAAAGTTCAGAAGAACCCTTCAATTTTCGTCAATGGGGTCCCAGGGGACCCCTTCAAATTAAGGCGAAGAACAGATACAAAATTGGGTAAGTGTAGTGTCTGACGTCGTAGCCCAAGCTATTGCTGTCGTCTGCTACAAGGTGAGAGTTACTTCCCTTGCACTGAGTTTTTTTTCCCTTACCGGGAAGAGTTCCAATAACGTATTTCCAAGATGTTGACAGCGTGGTTAAAATCATCGTATCAGAAACGGAAAGAAAGTGTGCACCCCAAGTACAGTGAGCATAAGCTCATCACAGATGCTTGCACACTCTTCATGGCACAGAAATATCGCCGTTTCTGACTAGACATTACAGTGCTTTGTGTGCCTGAAAGGCAGTTGAACACAGTAGTTGATTTGTTAGGGGTTTTTTTTCAACTTTTTAAAGGGACCCCTTAGAGTTAGCCTGGGACCCCTTAGAAATCTGAAGAAGGGGTACCTGAGACCCCAAAGAATTTAGCTTTAGCAGAAGCCCTGGTTTGCGCCTTTTGGTTGGTTTTTGCTGTTGTTCTTTGTTGGTTGGTTGTTTGTTTGTTTGGTTGGTTTTGTTTCTTTTTTTAGTAACGTGCGTTGAGCACGCCTTTAGTGGTAGGAAAAAGTGTTATACAAATAAACATATTATTGTTTTTTTATTATTATTCTAATACTATGTGTTAGATCGAGCGTCATTCCATCGCCTTGCACGTCTAGGCTTTTTTGTAGATTTGAAAAAGTTTCTTTCGTTAAAAAAAATGTCTTCCTGTCACAATAACTCAGTAAAGTTTAAACGCCATGTCTATGTTAAATGGACATTTATGATCTGTCCCTCCAGGTGTCCGCTTTCTCTCTTTGCCTCATCACATTGGATATCTATCTTGAGATCACCCATCAGAAGTGGTACAGGAACTGGCTCAACACGCCCAAGGTGGTCATAGCGTTGTGTGCAGTGTGGGTAATTCCCCTGGCGGTCAACACGTGGCCTTTAACCCCCACTCTATGGCCACAACTGGTTGAGATAGACAAAGACCAATGTGTATTTCGAGCAGCGCCGTTGCTTGTATACACTTCTGTTACTTTCGACTTCCTTCTGCCAGGTAAGAACAAAAATCTCCACGACACCATCAAACTCAGATAGGAGTGGCTAGGTAGCTTTGTCATTACTGCAGACAAAAGTCTGGGTTCTAAATCTCGGGTAGAGGGGCAACACAGTACATCTCTGGATGTGAGGCCTTGTTTTGGGGCTGGCCATCAAGGGAATCTCTCCGGGGAATCTGGTTTCTTCGCGCTCTCTCACACCTTGCTCACTAGCAAATCACACCAGGTGTATCAGCTAACCAACCATTCGGCCTCATTGAGTAATTACATCTCGAAGCATCTCCTCAAATCTTGTTACTCGGTCCAGTTTCCACATCCATCTTATAAAAACTAACTGGTCTTGTGAAGATCGTGGCACTTCCACTTTGAGTGGTGGAGCCTTAAAATCGTGTAATAACCAGCATCTTTGTCTTAAACTAACGTGTTAGATGTTGCTTAGAATACCGAATGTCTCTTTCTTAATAGTTACACGAAAAATGATGCTTACTTAGATGCAGAGTATCCTATGAGTAGTGGCTTCTGCACTCGTTCTGTTGAAATGAATTGGCGGGCGTTTGCGTTGCCAGTGGCAACTGGGGACACCCGGTAGCCTAGTGGTTTAAAACATTCGCTTGTCAATACCGCGATGAGAGGCTTTGGGTTCCGATCTCGTCTCGGTATACTCTCTGTGTGTTACACCTGTTCGCACGGTGTCACAGACACTCGCGTACACTTTGACGCCGGGACATTTGCGCGTTTTCCTTTACAAAACAGCTATGCCTATTTTGCAGACCTATATACATTTAATGATTTTAACTAAATTCAACTAATAAAAATACACAATTAGTCTAAAAAGTAATTTCACAGTAAACAAACATCATTCAATCCTTAGTACAATGTAAGATCTCTGCTTGTAAATGCAGTCTTGAAAGAAAGTTCCTTTTCTTGGTTGATGATCAGACATAAGAATAATAAAGTTTAGAGTCCGTCACGACGCTGCTTTCACTGATGACTAATCGGATAATACTCTTAATTTCAGTCACTGGTTCTTATTAGTACAGCAGAATATTAATAGTCGCTTGAGACTAATATTCCAGAATCCATATTTATATGTATACACACACACGCACCCGCAAATTATCTTAAACCATAAAATCACTCAAACACAACACCACTGACGCCTCCATTTGGGGCAGACATTATGCACAAATGGCGCTGTCTCTGGGAACGAGCGACCACAAAATACTTCAGAACAAAATCAAACAACTCCAACTAACTCACAAAGCCGTAACAGCAACAAAAAAAAAAAACCTCTTCAAGTACTCCATGCCATCTTCCAGGCCCATTCACTTACGGCCAATCTCCCGGCTCTGTAGACTGCGCCTATCACCAGTTATAACAAAAGCAAATTACTAATACTTATCTATATCTTTAAAAGAATATATGAAAAATTCAACATACAAAACAATCCGAAATACTCAATAAAATGAACATCACACTTGTCTAGGAAGACGCAGCCTCCCCCACACGTAGTGTCCCTCCACTTGCCTTGTCTCCTTGGAAAGTGAAGCGCTGGGCGGCGACAGTTAATTAAATGGTCTTCCCCCATTCTTTCCCATTTCTCTGATAACAAAAAAAACAACTCTGTTAGTCATGCGACAGATGCGGCTCGACCACCCTCGCTGCGCTGGTTGTTAAGTCTCATGTCACCCCGGGTGACACATTGTCGGCCAGTTTCCTTTTCCCATCTCGACCTGGAAGTGCGAAATCACTTCTTGGTGGAAGCATTTTCACTCTCCTGCCAAACCAACCAACCTACTAGCCAACCCACACTGGCTCATACCTCAAAGGCTCATTTAAATCCTAATTTAAATGTAACACAAACCCTAACGTAAACTCCAACGCTAACGTATGCAGCTACCCAAAAGGTATATTTGACGAGGAAGTAAGTTAAAGAGAACAAACACACGTAGCACGCCTCTAAATTAAAAACGAGAAAAAAAAAGTTAAAAGAAAGCCTACTCAGACCTGTTTGGTCTTCTTGTTGGGATCTTACCTTGGGGGCGGTGTGGCCTGTCAACTCGAAGCTTCTCTAACAAGACTTTGTCGTTTTTTAATTGTTAAATCAAAACCCCTTAGTTTTACTCCTCCCTAATGTTTGTATTAATGCACTAGACGAAGTTATTAGGCAGGTAAGATACTTCGAAGGTGTGTGAAACTTGCCGACTTGTTTTTGGCAGGTGTCTGCATCACAGTTCTTTACGTTTTTGTCTTCTGCTACTGCCGAAAGAGGCTCCAATCCTCTAAAGTCACCCGAATGGACTACGCCGACTTCTGCCGAATTTTCGACCCGTTTGAGTACAGAACCCTGATAGTGATGGGCATTCAAGTGTTTGCCTTCGTGGTCCTGTGGATGCCCTTCTGGATCTACACGTGTCTCGTCGCTTCCTATGGCGTCAAGCCGAGCTACTTTGCCCGGAAAATCACGGTCTGGCTCTGTTACATGACAACGCTAGTCACCCCCATGCTCCACTTCTTTGGCAACTGGAAATTCCAGCACGTGCTGAAGAGGCTCTTTGGATGGAGAAGAGCCTCACCTGACGGACGGGTGTTCATTTTCACCGGGTACAACAAGGTCTTTCCCAACACTCCACCTCTGACGTCTCCAGCAATACGACAAGACGACGAGGTCACGCCTGTCTGAAATTGTCAACTGATGATCTTTTCCTCTTCTTCCACTCTCCACCCAACACTCTCCATCCAGTAGTAAACACTTCTAGCCAAAAAGATATTTCTGCTGCCAAGGTTGCAAAGGACGGTGGTGACAGTTGTTCGGTTTTCTAATTTTACATTGATTATTGATATGTGCAGCTTTTATTTTCACTGTCCTTGCTTTAACCAGAAGGAATATGTACATTTCTGTTCCTTGGTGTAGTAACAAGGACTCCGTGAATTCAACCTCTGACTTCATGCTGCACTAACCAACCAGTCTTTGTATACAGAACAGAGTCTGTGTATTTGTAAAAGGTTTTGCAGTTGCAGATACAGAATGTTGGAGTTCTTTAACTTAAACTGCGGGGCTTTCCAAAATCCACCGTGAAAATTAGCGTGAGAAAGAGCAATTACTGGCATGAAAATACAATAACTCATTTATATATGGATATAAATCTATGAAGTTTAAAGTGAGAGGCAGAAAAAAACCCTGGTTTCTTTTTACAAAATTACATATACACAAATATTTATTCTGACATTGCTACGCCATTTCCTAAACGATTCACAGAAGAGTTTCCGATATTTTTGTCAGATCGTCATGCAAGTCTGGGGAAGTAACCTGTTTCCTCCAGGTATTGTGCCGAGGTTTGTGGAACTACGTTTTGTAGCGCGCACGTAAATATAGTGTATAACTATTTACACAGGGTATTGTTACAATCAGTTTACTCATCTACAGGAAATCTTGGTCTGCCTACCTTTGAAGAAGATCGGATGTAGTATTTAAAGTATCCGTAAAACAATCAAAAGAAATGTGCAAATGGCCTAAATTAATATCTTTTAAATGAGATGTCGCACAAGCTTGCATGGGCGTAGTGCATTGAAAGCTTATCGATGCTAATGATGTTTATCGGTGTTGTGCTGCTTGTTTACTACGAGTGTTGCAATATTTGTAGATGTCCAGTTGGCGTATGTAATAAAGTAAAAAAAAGCTCTTTGTTGGTTTTCCTACGTCTTCAATATCGCCCCTCCAGTGGTCACTTTTCACATCACTTAGAAGTTTTGTATTTTTATATCTCTGTCGCTCTATCTTTTTCTTTTTTTGTCTATATTTGGCTCTTTCTCTTAACGTGTGTCCGTCCGTCTGTCTGTCTGTCTGTCAGTCTCTTTCGCTCCCTTTTTCTCTCTAGGGGTGGTTAGCTGCCTCTTTCTCTGTCTGTACTTGGATTGGATATACCCACACCAAAGCAAGAGTCCTTATCCTCCCTGTTTATTCCCAGAAAATCCTACTACTTTTCTCACATCGTTTTAGCGCCTGTCTTCATCTCAGTGGCAGACGAAGGTTTGCTGACGTCACACATGGCGATAACCAACTTGCATCGTGACGTCACCTATCTACCCCTCTAACAAACGAATCGCAGACGACGGCACATTGCTAACTGCCTCCACGTCACAGATGAGTTTAGGCAGCTGTGAGCAGACAAAGCACATCAATGGTGACACCGGTTACCACTGCTCCTACTGCAGCGGTTGAACCCGCGGTGTAACCCTGACTTTTCCTGCTCAGACTAGAAGCACATCTTGTCGGCCATCGTTTTCACTGTTCACACGTTTGGTGGTTTTGTTTCTTCCTCAAAATGCAATTTTCAATGGTGTCACCTCTTTCCTTCACTGGAATCCTCTAATGAGTCGTCAGACTGCAACGAATGCAAGGCTTTTTTTTAAAGGTTTTGCGAGTTCTGCCCCAACTGGTAGACAAAATGAAACAACACAACAACAAAAAACCTCAATTATCGCGTAATGCGGGTTTGAAATCTTAAAACCGACCGCCGGCACATGTGGTGGAAAGCTTGAAGGGACCTTAGCGCCCCATGGAGTAAGACCGAAAGCAAATATCAAGACCATCGTTTCAGTCACGTGTGAGCAGCCATGGAGCCTGTATCCCGCGAAGAATACGAGAACATTACTACCAGTACCAACTCGATGTTAGACAACGTGGACTCCCAGGTAGTCGTCACTTTCGTCGTCATCGCCGTGGGGATCATCGTGCTGGCGGTCTTGGGAAACGTCCTGGAGATCATCGTCGTCTGCAGGTCCTCGCAAATGCGCTCCCTGTCCGATATGTTCGTCCTGAACTTGGCGTGCTGCCACCTGCTACAGGCTACTTTCTGTATGCCCGTCTCATTGTACAACCTCAGCAAAACCTGGGACTGGCAATCCCTCCAGATGTTGTGCTTCCTCTGGGTCATGTCAGTGGCGATCTCCGTGCAGGTGAGTCGCGGCAGACCGCTGTAGACCTCTTGTCTGAAGTAGTCTAGAGAAGGTTAAGAAGCCCGCTAGAACATAGTGACCTTATGTTACTGTAGGTTCAACGTGTCTATCCAGAACAACCAGGATAGAGACAGTGATCCTGCAGACCTACTTACAGGAAGAGGTCGAAAGAGCTGTACATAGTCTGAGGGGAGGAAAGTCGCCAGGCATTGATAAGGTGCCAGCTGTGCTGCTCAACAGGGTTTGGGAAGAAACTACAAAGGCCCTGACTGTTCTGTGCCAACGAGTCTGTGAACGCAAGGAGTTGCCTAAAGTATGGTTACAGTCACTAATCATACTTCTTCCCCAAAAAAGGAAACAGCAAACAGAGCCAGAACTAAAGAGCCATAAGCCTTATCAGCCACCCAAGCAAAGTCATGCTCAAAGTCATACAAAACTGCATCAGAACCACCGCAGAACTGCTACCAGAAGAACAGGCTGGCTTCAGACCACGAAGAAGCACAGCTTCGCAGATCTTGAACTGTCGTATTCTCATAGAAACGCATCTTGAACATCAACGGGACCTCTGCCAACTTCATTAAATTTAGAAAGGCATTTGACAGAGTCTGGCACGATAGGCTATTCAACATCGAAGAAGGCTTGTTTGTCCGCCTGTCAACACAATAGTTCAGTAATGTTCAAACGCCATGTCTTCGTTAAATGGACATTTATTCTCTGTTGTTGTTGTTTTTTTCAGGTGTCGGCTTTCTCTCTTTGCCTGATCATACTGGATATCTATTTTGATATCGTCCATCAGAAGTGGTACAGGAACTGGCTCAACACGCCCAAGGTGGTCCTAGCGTTGTGTACAGTGTGGGGAATTCCCCTGGCAGTCAACACGTGGCCTTTAACGCCCAGTAAAGGGTCACAACTGTTTGACATGGAAAACAACCAATGCTCAATTCAGGCCTCGCCGTGGCTTGTTTACAGTTCTGCTACTTTTTACTTCCTCCTGCCAGGTAAGAACAAAAGTCTTCACATCACACTCAGATAGGGGTGGGTAGGTAGCGAATGCCTAGCTTTGTCACCACTGCAAACAAAATTCTTGCTCACTACCAAATCACCACCAGGTGTATCAACTAACCAAACATTCGGCAAATCTTCACAATTAACCATTAAAAAAAGGAGAAAAAAAAAGGAAAAACAGTCCACGCATGCGTAGCGCAAGGGGGTGGTAAAAAGGCTTCCCAGTTGAGATCTTTTGAGATCAGTTGAGAACATTTTGAGTCGGTTCTGAACAGACCAGATCCCCCTCAGCTTGCAGACATCCAGCCAGCAGCTATAGACCTTGACATCTGCACAGACCCACCAAGCCTGGAAGAAGTGACAGCAGCAGTCAAGACAATGAAGAGCGGCAAAGCACCAGGGGCAGATGGAATAACAGCAGAGATGTTGAAAGCAGATATAAATGTGACAGCTCCCAAGCTGACTGAAATCTTCAGGCAAATTTGGGAATCAGGGCAGGTCCCTGTTGCGTGGAAGACAGGGCTCATCTTCAAGTTACCCAAGAAAGGAGATCTTGGAGACTGCAATAATTGGAGGGGCATAACACTTCTTTCCCTCACCAGCAAGGTCTTCAGCAAGATTGTTTTGTCAAGACTGACGGCAACTCTTGAGAAAGACCTCCGACCACAGCAAGCAGGATTTCGCCCTGGGCGATCCTGCTCTGAACACATCTTCATTCTGCGACAGATTCTGGAGCAGAGCAACGAATGGAACACACCGCTGTACATCAATTTCATCGACCTGGAGAAGGCTTTTGACAGCATCCACCGCGAGTCCTTATGGAAGATCCTGAGACATTACGGGGTCCCTGCAAAACTTGTTCAGGTCATTGCAATGCTGTACAGCGATTTCAAATCCCAGGTTGTCTGTGACACGGAGCTCACAGACCCCTTCAACGTCAGTACCGGGGTGAAGCAGGGCTGCATTCTGTCGCCGTTCCTCTTCATCCTGGCCATGGACTGGATCATGAAGACTTCCACCAACAGTGAGAGGAGAGGGATCAGATGGACCATGACTATGACAGCAACAACAGCGCTAGAAGACTTAGACTTTGCTGATGACATTGCCCTGCTGTCACACCGCCACCAAGACATGCAGGAAAAAACAAAGGCCTTCTCAGAAACAGCTGGAAACCTTGGCTTGAAGGTCAGCACAAAGAAAACGAAAAGGATGAGAGTGAACGCCAGAGTCCAAGACAGCATCAAACTAAATGGAGAAGAGATTGAGGAAGTTGACAGTTTCACCTATCTTGGGTCCAAAATGTCAAACACCGGGGATGCGGAGGTGGAGATTCGAGCCCGACTGGCGAAAGCCAGCCAGGCCTTCGCCTCACTCAGGAGCACATGGAAGGCAAAAAACATCAGCCAGAAGATCAAGCTGAGAATCTTCAAGTCAAATGTGATCAGCACCCTCCTTTATGGATCAGAATCTTGGAAGATGACCAAAACCATCAGTAACAAGCTTGACGTCTTCCAAAACAGATGCCTCAGGCGCATACTTAACATCTTTTGGCCAAACACCATCACCAATGAAGAACTCCACCGAAGAACTGAAACCGAGTCCATCACCACGCAGGTTCAACGAAGGCGTTGGCGATGGATTGGACATGTGCTCCGCCAGCAGACAGCAGACCTTTCCAGAGTCGCCCTACGATGGACTCCAGACGGCCGAAGAAAACGAGGCCGCCCAAAGGAAACTTGGAGAAGAACAGTGGAAAGGGAGATGAAGGGAAAGGGCTGGACATGGGGTCACCTAGAGCGGGTTTCAGCCGATCGACATCGGTGGCGGACTCTGGTTGAGGCCTTATGTGCAACCTGATGCACGAAGAGGAATAGATAGATAGATAGTTGAGATCTTACCTCGGGGGTGTGTAGCCTGTAAACTCGAAGCTTCTCTAACATGCTTTAATGCTTTAGACCAAGACTTTGTCATATTTTAATTGTTAAATCAAACATCCAGAAAAATACCTATTACCTTAGTTTGTTTTCTCCTCCCAAACGTTTGCACTAGATGAAGTTATCAGGCAGGTAAGATAGTGCGAAGGTGTGTGTGAAACTTGCCGTCTTGTTCTTGGCAGGTGTCTGCGTCACAGTTCTTTACCTCTCTGTCTTCTGCTACTTCCGAAAGAGGCTCCAAGCCTGTAAAGTCACCCGAATCGACTACGCCGACTTCTGCCGAATTTTCGACCCGTTTGAGTACAGAACCCTGGTAGTGATAGGCATTCAAGTGTTTGCCTTCGTGGTCCTGTGGACGCCCTTCTGGGTCTACATGTGCCTCTACACTAGCAAGAGCATCACGCCGAACTACTTCACCCGGAAAATCGCGATCTGGATTTGTTACCTGACAACGCTGGTCAGCCCCATGCTCCACATCTTTGGCAACTGGAAGTTCCAGCTCGTGCTGAAGAGGCTCTTTGCATGGAGAAGAGTCACTCGTAACGGACGGTCCGCATCCAGACGGTTGTTCACTTTCGCCGGGTCGTTTCGCAAGGTCTACCCCAGAGCTCCACCATTCACGACTGTCATGTTGGTAGATCCTTATATAAGACAAAACGACGAGGTCAACCCTGTCTGAAATTGCGAAAAAGACTGATGACCCTTTTGTCTTCTTCCACTCTCCATCCAATGTAGTGGTAGTAGTAAACACTTCTAAAGAAAAAAATCTTTCTGCTGCAAAAGACGGTGGGGACAGTTCTTCAGTTTTCTAACTTTAAGTTATTTCAAGTCAACGAACTTCGCAGTCAGAAAGGGAAAAACAATCTTTTAAAGCCTTGTGCTTCCTTATGTCCTGATCACGCTATTTACGGTGAAGGGTTGAATATCTTCGTCACCTGCCTTGATAATCGCCACTAATCACAACCGATCGTAAGTGACACTTTATTAATTATGACTTAATGATAGATAACAAATATTAATTGATACACAAAGTTTTAGAAAATATTTTGTAAATACTCCACATAACCAACCAGTCTTTGTATACAGAACAGAGTCTGTGTATTTGTAAAAGGTTTCGCAGTTGCAGATACAGAATGCTGGAGTTCCTTAAAATAAACTGTGGGGCTTTCCAAAATTGTCGTGAGAAAAGCAATTACTGGCTTAAAAGTACAATAGTATATTTTGTGTACATAAAGTATACATAAAGTTAAAACGAGAGTCGGAGAAAAACCCATTTTATAAAATTACATATACACAAAAATTTATTCCGACACTATCACATGATTTCTAGTGACGACTACAAAATTTATATTCGAAATCCATTTCTAAAGTTTATCACCAAAAACTCTGTGATCCATCTGATCCGTCGGATTCCCTGACATTGATGGAGATTTATGCAGGTCATGGGTCAAAGTGTTATAAACCATGAAGATTTAATGTACCTTTAGATCCTGCCTTTTATGAGGTAAAAAAAAAAAAAAGTTAATGTTGCAGAAGGTATTGTTAAGCAACTAATCAAACACGTTCTCTTGACCATTGTAGTAAGCCGTCTCTAGCTTACAAATTCCCTTCATCTTCTCCCTTTTCCTCTCTTTCCACCTTTTTCACCGTCTTCACATCTTATCTTTCCCCCTTGTTATCTCTTTTCCACAGTTTCCTCGCGTAGTTTGGGTGCAAGCGAATGTACCCATCTACTTTTCCCATAGCTTGCTCTTACTGAATATTAACTGTAGAGTCCATTCAGCTTTCCCTCACGACTAAATTAAATTTTAAGTCAGAGATATTTTTCTTGATGTGAAGACTGCTCGAAATCTTTCTCAAAAGTCTGTTTAAATAATGAATTCTTCCTTTTATACTCAGTAAATGAAATCTATTTTCATTTACAAAATTTGCTCCAGAATTGTACTCAAAATCCTCATCAGTCTGCATTTGAACTTATATGCAGCTCTAATCAAAACAATTTTCTCAGCAGTCTAAGCTGGTTCTTGAGCTCTGTTGGAACTGGTACTTAGCAAGTGACACTGAGACTTTCTGCAAGCTTCTTGGAACTCTTCCTTTATGAGGCTGACTGACAGGTAACTCAGTACTGTCTTCTTTTCTCTATACTTAAACCCAAGTTTGTTTGTTTGTTTTTGTTTTGCTTTGTTTTGTTTTTTTGTCTTTTCTGCAAGCTCCTCAATGCCATCAGCAGCAGGTAAGGTTTGTCCTCATTTGAATTCCAACTGACGTTTCGTATACACACAGTCTTCATTTGGCATCTTCGCTTTGTATGGGATACTCATGAAATTTAGACTTGCTGTGTCAAGCTCGGTTCTCTATAACTTTTACTGGTGATAGAGGTCTCCATCCATTTCAACGTGAGTAAGAATCTGCAATAAACAAAAACAACATTAGATGCTATTAATGAATCTAATTCGGACAGGTATGTGTTTTTCTGTGTGTCTGTTGTGGGGGAGGTAATAATATTTTAAGAGAAAATAGCAAAGAAATAAGGTGATAGAGGATAGAGGAAAACACACTGCTGTGACTCTCTGACCTGGCTGGATGATGGCGTGGGACTATCCCGCTTTGCCGTCGTCCATGATTTCAGTCACATAGGGAGAATGGTAAATGCCGAAGCTGAAGGCAGGCGATGCTGGTCTGCAGGGTTTAATCTGTAACATCATACAATTAGACTGATGAAATCGTGCTGACCTTCAACACGAGACAAATAGCATACCTCACACCCTCTCTCTCTCTCCTTGTCTCCATCTCCTAATTTCTCTTTTCTTCATCTTTTTCTTCTCTTTCTTTTATCTCCTCTCTTTCTCTCACACACACCCTCTCCCTATCTCCTCACTCTCCTTTTTCTCTCTTCTTTCTTTCTTCTATTTCCGCTATTTCTATTTCTTACATCTGGTGAATATGCACCAGGCCCGGGCTTGAGACCTGAGGAGTCTGGCATCTTCGCGCCGGTGGCCATGCTGTAGATGGGAGGACGAAGCTTGTAGACGTCAGGGTTAGTGGTGTTGTACGTCCCGGGTGCGGGCGTCTGTAAGCAAAGCGGCAACACAAATGTCAGGGTAAAATGTAGGGTCAAAGGTTAAATAGAACGAAAGAGGGTGGGTAGTAGTGGATTGGGGGGGGGATTGAAGGTGGGAAAAAATAGTGCTAATATCTGAGACAGCAGTTTCGTTCCATTTCAATAGAAAGACCACAGACCTTCATTTACTTGAAAAGTGTCTATCATCCTTTGCCCTATCATAGCAGTCACCAATCGTAACAAACCCTACCCAAGAAGGGCTTTCACTGCCTTTTTCTATTTCAAACTGGTGGATCTGCCTAACAAACAAGAAATTTTAGAAGCGAGTAATTAAGATTTTTTTTTTCATTAGAACTTTGTTCAAGAAGTTTAAAAAATCAAAAGTAGTCTTATCTGTAAAATTTCTTGTTTGTTTATAAAAAGAATTGGCTGTCTCGACAATTTTATCGTTGAAAAACATCGTCACAACAGATTCTGTTGACTTGTTTTACCACTACCACTAATAATAATTGATAATAATTAATAAATATAATAATGTATCTCAGCCAAAAGCAAACTGTGAGATGAAGAGGATCAAATAGTCACAAAGACGAAGACCGAAGAGCAGGGCGACGACTCGCTGCGTTGTCAGCAAAGGGCGATCACTGCAGATTCAACAGTAACGACTCCAGACAATACGGTTAGTAACATCAGGAGAATAGTCAGAATATATTGAGAAATCTTGTGAATTTGAAGAAATATTATTATATGAAAATGAAAAAGGTGATCGTCTCTTCCCTCCATTCACTGCGACTGCAGGCCGCTGGCGAGTCGAGTGAAGCAGGCGGAGTGGAGTCCAGCCAAATAGATCCCAACAGTTCACACTTCAAATATCATTATCTACAATCCAACTACACGAATGAAGTGTGGAGAAAATGCAGCTGAAGTATATGTAAACGTGAAGGTCCAACACCTTTATCCAAATCGAAACACGACCACAACACAAAAACAAAATCAAGGAAAGTTGATCCTCTCGGCCTGTTAGGGTTAGGGACAGAAGAATGCCAAGTGTCGACATCTCGTTTTATTGGTATGATATCCAACAATGGAACAGTTTGCACCTTTTCAAAAAAATTTGACTCCATTTTAGTCTGCAAACAGATGATATGTGCGTGAGTGCATAGATTTTACAAACCAAAGGACCGGAAACAAAAACGAATCTCTATAAAGGAAAGCCGAGACTGACACCGGCCTTGACCCCAGTAATGAAGGTCCGTTGGAAAGACTATTAATGCCATGGGAGTGGCTATCGGAGGAAAGTCGTCTGCATCTAAGCTGTCAGGAAATGGCACAAAGGCATTGTATGACCACAACTACTTCTGAGCTCGTTCTCTCTCTCTCTCTCTCTCTCTCTCTCATATATAGATAAATATTAAGTTTCTTTATCTCTCGCTCTTGCTTCTAGCAAGTGATTGTGAGGATGTTACCTTTGCGTAATCATAATCAATGCAGCCTAGCTTGGACCGCCCCACCATTGAGTAACAGGGAGCTCGCCTCATGCGGCTCTCCACCGGAGGCGCTACCAGTATAGGTGGCATCGAGTAGCAGTTAGGTGCTGCAACAGATAGACAGGTGTAGATTTAGCTCTGTCTGTCCGGTATGTAAGTACAAATAGTCAATAGTGAGATTTAGGTCTGGCTCTTTTGTCTGCCCGGTATGTTATTACAGATAGTGAGTCTCCGAGACTACGAGTGTACTTTAATCGTTCAGTCTATTTCTTAACAAAGTTCTTAAACTTTTCACCTATTGTCAGAGAACTGTCTTTAAATCAGGAAGGGGAACGGAGATAAACTAGAATCCTGCTCGTTAGCTATTAGGTGAAATATTTTACCCACGAATATTTCATGTAACTTATCTGTCTAAGAGAATAAATAGATTATTCTGGCCACACATAGCAATATGCTGTTGCTGTTGTGTGCGAGCGGTGGATTGTGAATTCCAGGTAAAGTTAGATTTTCCTTCGTGTTAGTGTCTGTCAAAGAACCGTAATTCTAGTGCCTTGATGTCCACTGAAGACTGACCAGGATTGCTGTCTGATCGGCGAAGTCGGGTGCGCATACCCATGCTGTAGGCGGGGATGCGAGTGAAGTGGGTCATGAGAGGGCTGTACGCGCCGGGACCCGGTACCATAGGGGGCTTGATGCCGCGAGGCCGACCCGTCATACTGTATTCTATGCTAGCATCTTTTCCGTCTCGGTGGATCTGTTGTCAGAAAATCAAAAAATTCTCAGTTTGTTGAGGTGCAATTTTCGTTCTTATGGCTGCTTATATTGTTTCCTAAAATCTGGACGAATACTCTGCTTCGTCTCTTGTAATGCACGCGTACAAACATCACCATGCAGTGGAGAAGATCAACAACACAGACGTCAAGATTGTACATGGATACATTAATTAAAGCTATTTGTGGGTAAACGACACGAGTTTTCAACTCTTTCTTTGGCTGCTACTGTTTGAAGGAGTATCTTGCTCAGAAAAATGTGCACCCTGTTAGATCTTTAAGATACTAAGCCTATGTAGAACTCTTCCCCTTTCTCTCCCGAACATCGGGGTTCTCCTGATTTCTAGCGGCGATGACTGCTTGCGCACTAACTTTCATTATCTGACCATGTTACAAGTGACACTCTGTCACCATAATCTAAGAATAAATGGACTTAACAATAAAAGAGCGAATATAAGCAAAAAATAAATTGTCTGAATGGAGAACGGAGTGGGAAGAGATTCGAACTAAGGATGCATGAAATATGGAAGAGGAAGAGGTTCAAACCTTAGGACTGACGAAGTACGGGGCAGGAGTGCAGAAGTTCGGGGGGACCACTGGGCGGAGACCAAAGACGTAAGCCGGACGCTTGAAGAAGGTGCTTCGAGGATCGTGATTTCTCTGTCCAGTGAGTCCAGGCAAGGCGTAGCAGGGACCTGGACCTCTGAAGGAAGCAGCTGGGGGCCGCCGTGGAATGGTGTAATTGTACACCATGGTGATGTAGGTCTGCTAACCTAGCAACACTGAAAGCAAAGAAACAAGATCACGTCAACCGCTGCTTTGGTTTGCAATTCATCTGCAATTTGTCGGACTCCTTTTGAAAGAGGATTCCCCTTTTTTAGCTGTTTCAACCGTTTTCCTTCGTTGTTTTTGTTTTGTTATGGTCTTTGTTGTTGTTGTTGTTGTTGTTGTTGTTGTTGTTGTTGTGTTTTTTTGTTGGGGTTTTTTGTTTGTTTTTTGGGGTTTTTTTGGTTTTTGTTTGGTTTTTGGTTTTTGGTTTGTTTGTTTGGTTTTTTTTGCTTTTGCTTTTGGGAGATTGTTGTTGCAAGAGATACCGGAGTTGTCACAATAGTAAAAATTATATTCACTGTTTGTAAAAAAAAAAAAATATAATTTCATGGATGGACACACACATACACAGAGTCCAATGTAGTAGATATAACTACTAGGCGTAAGTTTTTTGGACCACTGGGTGTGTGGAGCGGTTAACACAGACACCACCCTAGACCAAAGTTCCTATCTGTTCACGACCAGACCGACCCTTCGGTTGTCGTTCACTTGGAGAGGAAGACAGTGCCACCAAGTATATTATCCCAGAAACATGGTCTCCACAAAAGAAACATGGTCTCCACACGCGCGGGAAACGTGGAACTCTTACTTGCAGCAGGGGTGTAAGCTGGATTGGGTTGGCCATGTGACCCGGCACGACACGCTGTCGAAGACTGTCCTGCAAGGGTGGACGATGCCACAGTGGCCAGAGGAACAACTGAATTACGAAAATGAAGAAGCAGACTGGTCGTCTTCATTATTGTCCAAAGAAGGCGTGAGTGGCGGCTCTTGCCAGCTGCCTGTGTATGTCCATGTGTCCATATGTTCCCCGAACGACGGGTACCACTCAAGAAACTAACTCCTTTGTTCGTAAATTTAAAATAAAATCGGAAAATAGACAGTCACATGTAAGAAACAAGGTTTCTAAATATGGAGAAACTTGTACCAGAAATTAAAAACATTTTTCAGCTATTTTAAATGTTGTAAAGTTGTTGAACAGTTGAACACACCCATGAATACCACTTGATTCTACTCTCTCTCCACACACACATACACACATACACACTAGTAGGTTCCTCGAAGACGTTACCGTGGCAGTAGTCGTACCAAAAGTACTTACCTGGGTTCCAGACAGCTGTCAACGGTGCCAGAAGGTGTCACAGTGCCAGCTCGTGTGACAGGACACAGCTCGCTGTGCAGACAAGCTGATCAAGCAAGCTCCGGCCTGTGTGCGCGCCCCCCAGGGGCTGCTAGCTCCGTGCCTAGCGCCTGTGACATTAAGCTGCACTGACACACTGACAGTCTGACAGTCGGCAGCTGCTGATGGAAGTGTGACGTAGTCCGATAACACTCTTGACGTCATTTTTGGGTGCGTCATGGCTGTCACTGGAACGAGCTGGTCACGTGGCCAGGAGGATCAATGAACAATGAAAAAATCTTTTGTTAAAAAAGGAAAGGAAAGACCACTGAGAGATTTGAAATTGTAAAAATTTGAGTAATTTAAATATAAACAAACAAATAAGTAAATATGCAGTAATAAATATAAGCGGGTAGCGAGTATGTGTTCAGCGGGGAAAACATCACAGGAAAAGGACATGAATGGACATGGAATAAACAAACAAGTTAATGAAATAACAAACAAAAGAAGAAAAAAATGAGAAATGCATCAACAGAGGAAGAAATGGATTCTAAAAGCAAAATGACCAGAAGTAGCATGTGTGTGATGTCTGTGAGTCACTAAAACCTATCTCACAATAAAGAGAGACAGGGTCAAACAATCAGAACTGCCATAGAATCCTAATCTCACAGAAGACTTTACATACGTGTTGTATCTTTATTCTTTATCCAGCAAGTCGATCCTCCTGTGTTGTTGACCCGCCGGTATCAGTCGGAGGATGAAGCGGGGAACACGATAAGACCAAAGATACTAAATAACACACACTTGAAACACTTCAAAGATAATATGTACACACTGGAAAATATCGCAATAATGGTGCTCACATTATTATACTGACATTTACTAGACAACGGCACAAACAAAATTTCTTCGCTTGTATGTAATCAAGGTCTCAATTAGGTAGTTTTTAATATTTTTGATACGATGCAGCAGCCGCAAAAAATCGGGGCCGATCTTGAGCCCCTTTCAGTAGGTCCCACATCTGTCAACTTGACCAGTTTTTGATGTTTACCAACCAGGTTTTCTTCTTACCCATGCGAGGACTGTGTCCGGTGAGAAGTCACGTGCCGAGCGACTTGCCGGTCAGTGAGTGCAGGTTCTGGGGATCCACGAGGGTCACAAACGTGTTGCGTTCAAATCCATTTATTTCCTGTGCCTTTTAAAGGGACTCGGGGCGGTCTCATGAAGCACTTCAAATTTAGGCTCAAAACCTATCTCTTCAAAAAATAAATATCTTGAAGAATCAAGAGGTTTGTTCCGCTCATCACTCAATTCTTCATCCATGCATTTTCCCTCCTGTTCGCTGACCCTTATGTTTGTTGTATGAATGGCAGTGTTTATGAAGTTTTTCGTGTGCATTGCATTGAGTTTGCATCTACACGGAGAAAGGCTTTTTGCAAATTTTTTTTCAGGTAATAGTTTTTGGGGGTTTTTAAACAAAAAAAAATCCTAATTATGGAAGATGTTGAAATCTTTTCCAAAATAAAAATAAAATGCCAAGAAGAAAACATGTTTACTTACACTCCACAATTTTCTATTCGAAATCCATCGTTGTTCAAGGTGAGTTCCCTTGCCGTATGACAACCATGTCTGTGCATTGTACATATTTTTAACATTTTGTTTTTATTTTAAGTGAATAAGTTATTTATATATATATATATAAAACACGCGCGCGCGCACACACAGACACACAATTGCCATGTGGTCCACGTTTGTATAAGTATCTAACACTTTCTTCTGCGTAGTATTGTTTCAACTAGATCCAACAATAACATCTTTCAATGGAGAAACTGAACATGAAAATTAATACAGTCAGAGTACACGCACTCATATAAAATAATTCGAAGACGAAGCCGCAACAAAATATTCTGACAAATTTGGTAAAGACTCTATATTTTGCTTTCTTTATAAGATTCCCCTTCAGTTTCCTATTTTATTTCGGAATAAACCTGATATTGTCTTCTACTGATATTAATATAGCCGCAGGTTTTCTTCGGGAATTCGTTGTTTATATATATATGTACGTTCCTTTAGTAAAAATGTAAGATTGAATCCTACAAACTACAGATAATGACATCTTTCTTGTACAGTCACTGCTTCTCTTAGCCAGTTAGTGACATTAAAAATCTAAAAATCTTTTAACAAAAGTATCTCACTCCGAACATGAAATTTATTCTCTTACATAACAGACTGGATGTACATAAAGTAAAAGACAAAGCATTACAAACTGGTTGATACAAAGAAGAGAATTATGCATTGATATATAAAAAAGCCAGCAGTTGTTTTCTTGTGCATATCTTTGATAGCGACAAATAGGCAGGCCTTCCTGATTGCAATTAAAAAAACAGATTTTAAAATAAAAACCACTGATGTATATTCAAATAATTTAGAAAAAGAAAAGTAAGTGATGCTGCACTAACTCAGACTACTGATGAATTACTGTGAACATAGAGAGCTTTGTGAACAGTGGAGTAGCTTGTATGCTGGCAAGTTGTCTCTCTTTGTGAAGAACAGACTACTGTGCTGCTTGCACCAACATGAAACTAAGAATAATAGATGAGGAAGCTAAGCAAAGAAGTGATATACACACTGATAATATAACACTGCTTTCTGCCACATTTTCAAATAATTCTTCGAGGTTGTCCTTACATCTGCGGACCTTTCAAACCTTCATGCATTTCTAAGCGTTGGATATTGGAACATATAAGGCAGACTTGTGAAGTATCATTTTTTTACTATAAAACCTGACAGCATATACACTAGGAAATGTTGTGTATTATTAAAATGATAATAATAATAACTCACATTTAATAATGTACAAATAATGCTGAAGAAATCGCAATGGATGGCAGAATGCTGATGTGGTCTATTCATAATAATACTTCTTGTAAACATTACTGCACCCAGTCCAACTGCTTACAGAAATAAAATTACTAATGACAGAAATTTACTAAGTAATTTTTGAAACTAGTCAAACTAAACATTTAAAGTTGGTTTTATGGGCTCACTTGTTAAAAACAGACTTTTGGGGCTTTCATTTAAAAGTTATGATGGACATGTTTCTTTTACTCTGTTCATTCTGCTGGTGAAATGTTAGATATACATATTACAGCTTTTCAATATGATTAGCCAGCTGATTTGCTGGAACCAGTTAAAGCTTGATTTTTTGCGATCAAAATTGGACGGATTGCATCTGAAAAATACCCAACACTCACTCCTAATTTATCCAAAAGTAAATAAAAGTTGTCAAAAATGAGCAGAATACAGTAGGTAGACTATCCTCCATTCCATCTAGAGTTTTTACAAACAAAACAAAGAATGGGGAAAAACAATTACACGTAAGAACAAAGGTGTTTAATACTGGAATTCTCACATGATATGCTATTACAAAAATTGTGAATAAAAGTCTCTTTCCGCTCCGAGTCCTGCTGTCCTCCTGAAAGTCGCAATGCCTTCTGAAGCTCCTCAGATAGATGAATGCTGTTTGAATGTTGTAACTACAATGAAAGAGAGAAAACAGAAGATTATGTGGTACCAAAGTTTAATGAGTTCACCATCCTTTTTCTAAGTTTCAAAATGTTTGCAGCCTATCCTCTTTAGTTTGTATGCTAGAACTTAACATCCAGCACTAGGGCAGGTCATCGCCATTCCCACACACCTGAACTCAATGTAGGTATGTTTGGGGAAAAAAATTACATCTTTCTTCATCACTAATACTACATGAAAATACTTCTCATTACTCACATAACAATAATTACTTTTTATATTGACTGAGCTCCTTCCTAGCTGTTGAGGTGTTTGGTAGATTCTTATCTCTACGTTTTGATGTACCTTTGACCCACACTTAACTTGTTAGCTGTACCTTTGACTCTACTAGCTGACCTTTGACACTTACATAACATCTGCCAGTTGTGACTTTCAGTCCGAGATCTCTTGAATAGGAACAACTGTGTACTCGGAGTGTCGAAGGCCGAATGTGATTACAGGCGCCTTTCGTTTGTTCATCGTCACCTGCAAATGATCGATGAATGAATGAAATCATGCAATCATGACAGTAAATATTACCCATGGCACTAATTACTATACAAGCCGATCATGGCACTAAATATTGCACAAACCAATCATGGCAATACACCTTATAAAAACTTGCTGTTTGTCTGTTTGTGTGTGTCTGGGCGTTTAGGTGTCTGTCTTTTTGCCAGTGTTGTCCATAGGAATGGGAATCCCATGGGAATCCCATGGCTTAGTATTTCCTTGATTTCAAACTATTTCATTCTCTCTCTATCCATTTATCTTTCTTTCAAGTAACAAATTTTCTATATAAAGCACCAAAAATGATTAGATGTCTTTTCCAGTTATAAGCTTGCTCTTGACTTAATTTTTCCTGTTAATCTCACAACTGACTTATTGTCCAGATGACATCGCAATGAAGGTCTGCTCTTGAAGAAAGGTTCTTACAATTTTATTCACTTTAGGTCTTCACTAGGAAAGAAAAGATTAGACTACTATTGTATTTTTTAATGCTATCAGTGTTGCCTACATAATGTCATTGTAACTATTTGCAAAACACACCCGACTCGTTCAAGTGCCACTATACCCGGAACTGAATTGTGGGCCACAAAATACTTACCCGCTCTGGGCTGTGGGCCCCAGGCCCGGGTTTGCGTGTGGCGTCCCCTGGCAGCATGTTTCTGGATGTCATACTGTAGCTGGGGCTGGCATTTTTGTACAGGCCGGGGTCAACAACATTGTACTTTGCTGGGCCAGGAGTCTATGTCAAGAGAGAGAGAACAAAATACAGAACAATCACATCCCCTCCCATGCGGGTTCACCGATTACTTCTCAGACAGGTTTTGTCTCACTTCATCTTTAGAAATAGTTCAAAGTTCATTTACATTGAACTTATATTATCTTAATTTAGCTGTTTAGAAAAATGTTTTCATATTTAAACCTTCATCTGGATTACTTGGATTTTCTTTCATTTTCTATCAACCTACGTTCACAGATTTCTGCAACGTGTGATATGGCCAATGCTTTAGGGATTATAAGTCAAAAGAATTTAACCTTCTCAGAAAATCTAATCATTATCTAGTCTCTTGAAAGATTTAACATGTTCATATGTTTAACATGAGCAGCATTAGTGGGTAATTGCAAAAAAAATTGGAAAGTACCATTACAATAAAATTATCTGAAAATCGTTCTCAATATGAGAACTTTATAAAAAAAAAATCGAGAGAACATGTCTGGTTTTGATGTTTTTGTTGAAGGTATTGTACGAGTTAAGCAAGCAGGGAGAACAGTGTATTGTCTAATGTCTTGGGTGGATGTCTCATGCGAACTACATCACGTGATGAGGTCGCCATACTTTGCTCATGTCTTCACTGAAGCTGCCGATGTTGCTGCGCCCTCGCACAGAGATGCACGGAGCCTGGCGCTTGCCCGACTGTACGGTGTGTCCGATCATTCCAGGCAGGCTATATCTGTTGGGGGCTGTCAACAGAAAATAACTGTCTTCATTTTTAATGACAATTTATCTCCCTTTTCTACCCACGGTACCCGTTTCCCAACAGACTTAAAAATTAATAAACAGTAAAACTAAGATATAAATGAATATTAATTCGTTATCAATAAGGCTACTCACCCAACCGGAGTCTGATCCGTGCGTCGTTGTTTGTGTCGGATGCCAAAGGAGTAGGCAGGGTACCTGGGATGCCCCGTCGGGCCGGTACTCTCGGGTCTATATGCGCCAGGCCCCGGGGTTTTGAAGTTCTGCAAGTCCTCATTGCGACTGTACAGGGAATAATGAGGGGTGCCATCCTTGCCATCCCGATATATTTTGGCGTTGGGCAAGTAGGCCGGGCCAGGGGAGCAGTCATCCTTGAACTTGCCGTGGCGAATGCCGAAGGACCAGCCGGGGTTCTTGTTGTGGACGCTGCGAGGGTCGTGGTGCTTCTCGCCCACCAGGTCCGGAAGCAAATAACAGCCTGGACCCGGCGAGTTGAACATGGCTCCGATGTCGGTGCGAGGATGGGTGTACTTGTACCCACCGACATCCATATGATCCTGGTATGTACGCGTTGCGGTAGCAGCAGACATGGTTGGCTTCTCTGGAATCAGAAAGATTGTGTATGTTACTTATTTCTTAGTCTCAGTTTAGTCCTTGTTACTCCTCGAGGAGCATAGGGCCACAACAGGAAGTCGGTAAACGGTAAACTTTTCAGTTCCGTGCCGACATGTTTTACTTCTTTATTGTCTCATTTCTTTCGTCCTCACGTCTTCATCACGCCACCAGTGATTCCCTCTAATTTCCGCCCCCATTTTTCTCGGCTTTCAAAGTCGAGATGTGACATTTGTTCTGTAAAGGAATATTCATTAAAAAAAATGCTTTAAAAAGGCTTACACAGGTGAGAGGTTTTTTTCAGAATCTCCTTTCAGGCACTGTTAGTGTCAGAGTCGGAAAGCAAGCCCCGGGTACGAGGACGTCTCCACTGTCCCTGACGTCTTCTCCGAGGAAATTCAAAAACCTTCAGCAGACACTTACTGCCTGCATACCTACCCCGACAACAATACACCACCGATTACAAGACGTTGAAACAAACGAAGGATAAGAAGGATCGGGGTGGGGATGAGGCGGGGGGCACGATGTGTATCACACTCATCGACGTGTTATCGCTGATGTCAGTCGACTGACGTCGACAAAGCAATCAAAGCACTCTTCTACATGAGTCTCCACCATCATGCGATTCCTTGAGCCTTCATGCCCGTTAAGACAGAACATATCGAGCTGTCTGGTGTCATAGGGCTAAAGGTACAAGTCCACAAAGGTCAACTGGCCTCTTCATGGTAGTATCCATCATCATCAACAGCAACGACAGCAACAAGTGCGTCAATGATTTCATCCACCTTATCATCACTCAAAACATCACCATATCTCAACAATTTTTTTTCATCAAATGAATATTAACAGGTATCTGAAGCTCAGAAGTATATTCTAGTAAGCAAAATCGAGAAACAGACGAGGGCGTGAGGGAAGGGAGGAGAAACTTCTCCCATCTCTTCAATATAATCACTTTACAAAAACTTTCAGATTTGGGGCAACTGGAGAGTTTGAGACAACATCTTATAATAATGCTGCAGCCAGAGGCAAAGTAAGGCAACGAAGGTTCGTGATCTGCTTCTCGAAGCATCGAGCTGCTGACTGGAGGCGCGATCGATTCTCGTTAAGCTTTGCCGCGCCAAGGAAAATAAAAAAACAAGTCAAAGACCCAATAAGATGGCAAAACACCTCCGCGGTTCTCGGTCTGTAAGACTTGCATCGATTCCAAGGCGCTGTTTCCATGGTCACTTCTTGCTACAGATCACCCACATTTCCAACCTTTGCTCAATGAATTAGTCCACCGATGTAACCATAATTTATTACAAACAGGGAAGCAAGCGTTAAAGTGAACGGTTTGAAAAAGAAAGTATTGTCTGGAAAACTTGCGTGAAGACAGAATGTGTACAAAGGTTCAGAACACTAAGGTCGACCCACGTCTACAAAACAGTCAAGAACAGTCAATGGTGTGTGGGGTCAGCTACTCAGGCGAAGCTGTCAGACATTCTTGACAACACAAAGCTGGTCTCAAGCCAAATTCCACGAGCATGTCAGTGCCATGAGCACCGTGAAAAGGGCGGGTAGCAGGGAGTGGAAGGTATGTCTTACAAAGCAAAAGGTGTGAGCACAAACTAACCCCATAATTGTCGACATGTTAAAGTTTTTTTTTCTCTCTCTCTCCTCTTCACACACACTCTCTCTCTCTCTCACACACACACATTCTTTTTCTCACTCTTTCTTTCTCTCTCACTCACACACACTCTTTCTTTCACACATAATCATTTTTTTTCTCTCTCTCTCTCTAGGATCCTTGTGCTTCACCTGATTACTTGCCCCTGCTTTACCAATGGCAACGGGTTTTGTTTACTGGGGTAGCCGATAGGTGGGCTTGTCGCCAGCCAGGTCAGCCCTGGTAAAGAAAACTTGGAGATTCAAGCAGCTAGAAGCATAGAGAAGCTTAGAGACGACCGATTTGCTCCTTTATACTGACATTCAGACTGATCGAGCACTTTTTAAATGACTTTGATATACCTGAGGTCTACTACTCAACGACACAACTATATCCCCTCCCAGTCCCTCATCTCTCTGTGTGTGTGGAGAGACTTGACTTTAAATTTGAGTGAAATATAGAGAGCAAGCTAGCACATGTGTGTATGTAAGTGTGTTGTTGGTGGTCATATCCTATCCTAGAACTGTTCCCACATTAGTCAAAAAAGATTATCTAAGTACCACACTGAACAGTCACCAACCTTCAAATCAGGCTGAATGCTGTTCTTTCAAGTCCAGTTTATTAGAGTGACTCTTCAAAGAAAGATGAATAAATAAACTTGATAAAGTCTCTCCCTCTCTCTTCTAATCTTACCACCCAAGTCTGCTACAGTCTTGCACTGAAGTATAATATGTAGTATTATAGACTCTTTCCTCTTCACTACCAACCATTGCAAATGATTGATTGGCTCCTTGAATCAAGTACACAGCTTCCAACGCCCTCGTGTGTCCGGTTTCTCTGTACTGTCAAACAGTGTGTTTTACAACCCTAGGCTTGATCTACCCAAGTTCTCCGTTAAGCCCATATCTCTGCACCTGAAGTGTCTGGGAGTTTATTTTCACATTTTTTTCTCATCCCTTTTGATAACATGGCAGTTGATTATTACATTCAAAAAGTAATATAAGCGAGACATAGCCTCTTCAATTTCTGCATTTTTATATTTCTCTCTCTAAGCTACCTTCAATATTCAGTAAAGCCCTGCAGTGCCCACTCAGCTTGCTGAGACATGCCATGACAAATGAACCTTTAATGGTGAGTGTATTTTGCCCCCTATCATTTAGTTTCTACCACTTCGTGCAGCGAGTAAGACTTCAGCTACCAGCTTTTGCTATTTTAACAGAAATTCTCATCTATGCTCTCTCTCCTATGGCTGACCTTCTGCTCTGTATTTCCTCAGAATATCTTAAAACAGGTCAGACAATTTAAAAAACATAAATATGCCCTTAACAAAAACTTTATATTAAATAAAATTAAAAATATCTTTGAGGTTTATTATTTTTATTCAGACAATGATCAAATCTCATACTTCTGTAAATTTTGACCATGTTTTATTTATTCATCAGGTATCTGGGATAAAAAGCATGTCAATTACTTGATCTGAATGTTTTATAAGTTTTCTTCTTAACCTCAAGCACCATAGCATTTGGGAAGCACAGACAGTTTGTTATTGATTCTGGCAAATTTACAAAACTACAGACAGTAAAATTCTACATGCAATTCGCCTCCCTATAATGCTATTTTTATTTGATATCCTAAATAATGATTTTTTGTGACTGTTATCTTCTATGGAAACCAGTATTATTTTTTATTGATTATCACTTACAAATGTACTGGCATGTATCTTCTACCATTTGTTGCAAATGCTGAAGCAGATGTTTTTAAACAATACTAAATAATGTTTCTGTCCTGACACACTTGTTTGTTGTACTTCATCAGAAACAAAGAAAACAAATTCTTGTAAGAAAAACATGGGATTTTCCTAATTCAAATTACAATGAAGTCCATCTGCCTTTTATAATAATGAAACAAGGTATTTTTCTTTGTCGGTCATAAATTAATTAAAACCCATGAGTCTATCTTTAGCGTGATATGCGCATGTGAGTGTATGATCATTATTACTTGTCACTCTTTATTCTGCCCTTTTCGCACAACTGGCTTTTTTATATAATATATATTTTTATGCAAAACTGCAAAAATAAACAATAGAATCCCATAATGAAGCAAATCAATGGTCAATGGATATAGGACAAACAGTAGCTGTCTATGACTAAATAAGCATGTGCAGTTGTCTTAGAATGACAGATTATTGCTCTAAAGACTGTCAGTCTTTTTTGAAGCCTCTATATACAGACAGGCATGGCACATGTCCAAGGTTTGACAACCAAATTTATTCTGTCTTCTAAGCTTATCTGTCCTTTATCAGTGCATTATCAGTATTTGACTCCTTTTAAACCTGCAGAAAACAGTTCAACAATCAGGAACTTTCCGGTAGGTACTATCAAAAAGTGTACAAATCTTTCAAGATAGTCTCTCAACTTATCCCTCCTACAAGCCTTTCTAGATCCCTCCTTCTTTCTTTTTTGTTTTTTGGTTGGTTTTTATTTCCCTCTCTTTCTTTCTCAGTCACACATGCACATTCATTGATAATACTGATAATACCTGTTAAAATTTAACGTTTTAAAAGAGGTCATCCATTTTTTAAAACCTGACAATGGAGAGTTATGTACTGCTATCTAAAGTAAAACTTTTCAACAAATAAAACTTTAACCGAACTTCTAGGTGTGGGTGCAACCCAGTTCACGATCTGGATTAAAAGCCAGGGCTAAAACAATCAATTAAGGACATTTTAATCTCTGATCTTTTGAAATACTCTCACTACAAATAGAAATGGCAAACAATTCTCCAGATAAAGAGCTCAGAAATCTGCTAACACAAATTTACTGACCTGAATATGAAGGTTATTCGTGATAAATCGATTCACTGACCAATGCGCGAATGAAGTTCAGATCATTATTTTACTTCACTGAAAAAAGGGACAACTAAGCTAAACAAGAAAATCGCATTTTTCTTGCTAAATGTACTTACTTCTTACACCTTTCACCTGATCTTGAAGTGCCTGGGAGGTGACTGCCAACTGATTACACCCCAACCACACGGGAGATAGTGGACTCCGAGGGGCCCGGCGCTGTCGCTAATCCGTCTCCTCGTTGGAGTCCGTAGATAAACATGGATACCTCGCGACTGCGCCTCGTGATACAAGGCAACGAATTTGATTGGATAACGCCCATGGTGATCGCTTCTTAGAGACAGGGGAGGCTACTAGGTACGGCCCTCGCAAAGTCTCGTTTTGTCGTCTGCTCGCTGTATAATAATAATTAGAGGATTTCTACAGCGCATTTTTTTCACACGAAGGCGAGGTCGATGCGCTTCACAAGAGACTAGGGGCAGTGAGGGAAGAGCCCGTGTGATGTAGATATCGCAGCTAAGTACAAACAAGCGAAACATAGACAAACGAACATGCATCGGTTAGCAGTAGAATACGCAGGCACGCAGAGACAGGACAAGATGAACTATAGAGTCAGTAGGTATTTCTAAAAGAGATATGTACGATGGTAATAGAGGCTGTTCAGTATTGTTTTCTGAATTTATTTGTGCGGTGTGTGTTTTAATCATCATCATTGCTTACCAATATTTATTTTTAAGACACCTTTCTAATCACTTGCGCAACTAGAAAATAACAACTATATTGAGTTATTGATGTACTAATTATTTATATAAGCACTAAAAAAATTAGTACTAATTAAACAACAAATTCTTTTATGTTGTGTTACGCAAAGACAAATGCACTGGCAAGTATGTATGAAGAATTAAACCACTCTCACAGACACGCGCATATATACTAGCAAACACACAAAACAATATACACAAACGTTATCACCTAGCTATTCCCTTTATTGAAGGTCATCAAGTTAATTTCTGTTTAAAAGCTTTAGTAACAGTTTATGTATAAACACACCCATCACCCATACACAAATCAATACGCCGACGATGATGACACGATGGCCCTCATGATCAAAAGGCATCAGACCGTCAGTGGAAGAAGTGGGCAACAGGTGGAAATGACTTGGCGCAGTCACAGAACAAACAAAAAACACAGGTATATATATCACTACAACAACCACATAATTTAATATAATGAAATAATTTAATAATAAATTAGATAAAATAATTTAAGTCAATGTACATCCAGTGACCAGCAAAAATGAGAGTAGTCCAGTCCTCAAAGTCAATTATCACACACACAACCAAAGGGTGCCTCTTCCTCATTTTCGATATCTATGAGTATTTTCAAACAGTAGTAGGGTGTGACATACAAACAGGTCTGTCTAATCAGCAATCTTGCAGCTGGACTGGGATGCTATGGTGTACGAGCATGCTGCCTGAATTTACAGAGAGCACATAGGTTCACTTAAACTGCCAGCTTCACCTAAACTCATGAGTCTGGGCACAAATTGTACTCTTCATTTGCAAGAGCCTCACCCTTTACTGAACTGCTCACTGCAATGATCTACTGATCTATCTGTAGAAATGCCATGTGCAACCTGGTGATATAATTTTGTCGGTTATTTGCCTTGTCACAGGGATGAATGCATGAACCATCAGGAGGGAAGCAGATATCAGAAAGTTTGGGATCTTGAATTTTTCTCTCCCAAAGCAGCTCATCGACAAGGAATGTTACACTTCCTGATCTTCATACATCCAGGGGTGAGTATGTCCACATTTAAGCACCAACAGCAACTATCACTGTAAAATAAAAATAACAAAAAAATTAATGAAAAGTACTTGCACATGGCATTTATGTAAATATTATTTTAATTATTATTAATGTATATGTACACATTGCTGTAGCATAGACTTTCTTAGATACTGTTCATTATTTTGATCCAACTGAAAAAGAAAACTAAATGTTTGTTTCTAAAGGTTAGACTGGAACATTTAAAAATCGAAGATTTAATGTTCATAAAAGGAGTTTGCAATAGCTTTTTATCTAGATAAGAGTGAGTCTGAAGTTAACAGTGATAAGGGAAACTATGCTGGTCTGGCATTAGGCTTAACTCATCAACTTTCTTGATTCTTTGGTAAGATGTGTGGTTGAAAAACTATTTTATACAGATACTATTACAGACAACACTATAGGAACAAAACATTCCACAAACCTACAATGTATACTCTAGTTGTGTACATGTAGTTGTGCCAAATGCAGATGTAAATTTGCAGGGCTGAATAACATTATGCCAACAGATGCTCTGTAGAGTTTTCCTGACAGAAATAATGTAGGATGCCCTACTTACTGTTGAGGTGTTAACTTCATTTACTCCAGCTGGAATCTTTTCCTCACAGTCAGGATCTGGATACAGTCTAAAAACAGACAAAATAAACCTATCAAAACTGAGCACTGGGCTGTAATTTGAACACTCATTCAGTTAAGAGTAGTCACCACTTCTACTGCATATAGAACTTTGGTAAAAAATGGCTGTGAAGTTGAAATGACTTTATACAAAATGACTTGAACACCCTAAAAGTGTCAGCAGAGAATGAAGTGAGATGAACTGTGAAATTCTATTCCTGCTCATAGTAGTGGGTTATCACCCACTGACTTTAAATTGTCAGATTAGTGGGTTACAGCAGACTCTGCTTGTTAATTGAAGTAGCATGATGCATGACAGTGTCTCTACCACATCATCATCTTAAAATACAAAAACATCTTTTATGTAATAATACTATGAATTGTATTACATCACATAATACCATCTTATGTTCACTGTTAAGGACAGACTACTGGCAGCAAAGAATAGAGGTTAAAATAAGAAAAGGCAAGATAGCTCTTAAAAGATTACTGACAAGGCAAGGCATTTGCGAGCTTTTGAGCGATGTCTAAAATTTTGACTTGATCTTCTCCTTTTTGGACCAACTGGTGCTCCCGGACAAGGTGGAATGACCCATGAGCGAGACATTTGTTGTGGTGGTGTGGTGTCCATCTGCAACCAAGAAAACAGAAAAATAATTGTCTACTTTACAAAATATGTTTCGATGAAAATGATTAGAAAAAAATTCTCATACTGATATGAATATTGAGTGCATTTACAGGTCTTAATTTCTGGAAAGTGCTATAATGTGGGTTTTTGCATTAAACATTTATGCAGAGTGTTAGACTTGAATGTGATATTGAAAGCATGCCCACTAATCTTCTATGTCTACCTTCTCCCCACAGGCAATACACAACACAAGCCTCCCTCGATCCTTATGTGAGATCTTTCTCGATGTGCTGTATACAGTATACATCCAAGATAATCACAAGTTGGTGTTTTTTTTTTTTCTTCACTTCCACCACCCCATGATCTACCCACCCCTCTCCAATACCAACTCTCTTTTCAAATGATTAAACAGCCATGAAGAAGCCAACAATAAAGCCCCCGCTTGTAGTGCAATACATAAGCTCGATAAGGCTGTGGCACAAATATTTATAACTCATATTGAACTCACTGATCCCTGGCAATGGTGAGCTCATCTGCGCCCCGGGTATCAGGCGTTCCCTAGGCCGGCAGAAATGTGTTTGCACACTCTGCTGCGTGTGCCAACCACTTTGACGAGGTGAACAGCAGAGAGTTCGTGTCCATTGACACTGTTATGAAGGCCTATAGGCCCTTGTGTGCGATCTAAATATCGGTTCTCAGATAGCAAAGAGCACCTGACTAGCGTATAGGATCACCCCTTAAGGTGTTTGTATAGGTGTGGGTGCACAGTGGATGACAGGGTGTGCATTGATCATCCGTGTGTGTGTGTGTACAACATGTGTCGTTTTAACTGTGTATACTGGAGGGAGGAGAGGTGTGTGTGTGGGGGGGTGCAAATAATGTGTACTGAAGATCCTTGTATATTGAAATATTGAAGTTTTCAGCCAGTTGGGTTTGTAAGTTCAAACATCCCTCGTGACCCCACATGGCGTTCAGGAACAAAGAAGAAGCGTGCCAGTCGAGTTTTTCTTTCTGTTGCTCTCAACCACGTGGTTCTGCTCCAACTCAACACACTTGTCGCTTATTCATTCGTCTTCCACCTCCCGCTGGTTGTGTTCCGCCCACTAGGCCGTACAAACTAATTCTTCTTGTGGCTCTGTAGAGTCCGCAATGATTTATTGACTCGACAATTCTCTCCTTGTCCGTACATCTGACACGCTTCAATATATCTAACACTTAATGTCTGATCATAATGTTTATATATAATAGAAAAATATAAACTAGATAACATCCACTTGTATTTGTAATCTAGCTCTGTGTGTGTGTGAAGTCGTGTGTGCTTGTTTATCGGGTGACCCTCCCAGCTGTTTATCTTAACACTAACCCGATCGTTTCCCGGGTAAGACAGAATTAAACAATACTCTCTTGGGTTACCAGCTTTTTTTTTAAAAATGTGTTTAGCATAAAGACTGACCATCGACAGAGTAATGAGTGGCCAACCCTCACTACTCAACAGTCAGGTAATATACATGCTACCTCTCTATAACACACACCAAGAAGTAAACATTTAACCCTCGACTTTTGCCCTACATCTATACTGCTACCTCAATACACGATTATATCAAATTAGAATTAAATATATAGTAAGATATTTATTTAAATAAATTTCCTTTTCTTGCATTACAAGAATAGAGATGAAAGAACACAACCGAGCGCTGTTTTATGAAGACAATATGGAAACTGTACGACAATCTTCTCATAAACTTTCCTGACGGCCTGAGAATGGAAGCAGTTGAAACAAACAGTAAACATTACCGCTAACATACAAAAAGACACGTGTACTTACGATATTTGTTTAGTCTTTGTCCACTGTATATATCAAGGGCTTCAAACAGATTCTTTTAGCCGCTCGTCGCTGGAAGTCGTGGTTCGTACAGGTACAGGTACAGGAGGGAGGTTAGGTAAGTGCCGGGCTGTTGAGGTAAACTTATCTGAAGTGTTGTTTGCGAACACACGTGGCACTGGACTACAGGGTGAAGATACGTGGCGTAGGTGTCGGCACAGCTTTGCGTAATGGCGCGTGACCAAAGGTAAGACCGGTCAGTAGCAGGCCTGACCACCTGACGGTCTACGCCCCCATGGTGGCGGACTTCGTACCTGGGTGGGTGGGTGCGTGTCCCTGGGTGGGTGCGTGTCCCTACGAGCTGCTGCACGCGCCACGCAGTGTAGGGTCATCTTGCCGGTCTCAGGCTGACGGCCAGAAAATAAACAGAGAGGCTGACATTTGCACACCTTCGAGTAAACACAGACTGGGCTTTCTTATCGCGTTTGCAACAAATACAGGTATTTGTCTTGTACAGGGGTGGGCAATTAATTTTCCCAAGGGGCCGCATGAGATATCAGGATGGTTTCAGAGGGCCGAACTAATACAGTTAACTCAGTTTTACCCAATACTGTATATATAGTATATATACTGGCGGGCGGGTGGGCGGGCCGGTCAGAGACAGGAGGCGGGCCGGATCCGGCCCGAGGGCCGGCCTTTGCCCAGGTCTGGTCTTGTAGCTACTACTTCTGGGAGACTAGGGTGAAACACGTCAAGAAAGAGAAAGAGGACTAAAAGTAAAACAAACAAACAGAAGAAAGAAAGAAGAAAGAAAGAAAAGAAAGAAAGAATAAAATAAAAAAGGAGCCAGCAAAACAAAGATAATAAAAGATATAAAGAAAAAAGCAAATAGGTAACTAAAGAGAACAAACAAATCAAGAAAGACAGACAGAGAACACAAAAGCAAACGATCAGGAAAAATAACAAACAAAGCAAAAAGAACAATACCATGGGAAAAAAAGAAAGAACCATGCCAAAAAATAACTAAAAAGCAACACAAAAAAAAAGAAAAGTGAAACAAACAAAAAAAAACAAGAACGAAAAAAAAAACTAACCACAAAACAGAAAGTTAAAAAACACGAAAAAAATTAGAAAAAAAACAAAAGATGCATAATAGCAAAAAATAAAAGGAATAAACAAAAACTGACGGAACAAAATAACAGAAAAAAACAACAATAACGAAAAACACAAAGGAAAATGTAAGAGATAAAAAAAAAGAAATAGAGAGAGGGAGAAAGAAAGAAATGTCTGTCGACCAAATTGCAGCCAGTGTAATCAGCACAATGACCACCTCTGTAGTTGTCGAGAAGACAGGGACTTAGGGACATCGTACATAAGCCAATAAAGTGCAGGTAGAAAGCCGCAACAACTATGTGACCTCCTCCTGTTGTTTAGTTGTCAGGGAAACAACAACAAATTAAGGAAGCCGCAATTAACTCCTAGAGGCCGCTTAATTGATCCCTTCTTTGGGAAGCTCGTGTTTCTACCACGCTTGGCTGACTTCTTGCTTTTTGAAACCTGGTAGAGCAAGTGTTTAGCGAATGTAGCTTCCACCCGACCTCAATACCTCCTCTACCAGAGGGTACAGCTCGTACGTGTTAACATATGTTGATCATATATAAGTAATTAATAAATAAAATATTATTTCCTTTTTATTATAAAACCTTTAGTATTAAAATATTATTCATGCAGGGTCGCTAGTCGTTTCCGTCATGCAGTGTGTCTACGCGGATTGCTCGCCTTAACAAATCCAAGTTATTCGAAATCAAAAGCTTCGTAACCTTTTTTTCGATTTTTTTTTTTCTTTTTACAAGGACACAAAACGAAAGTGTTCGTATTCAGTGCAGTCGCCACCCTGGTAGGTCCCAGGTACCTCAGTTCGCCAAGCGGAAAAGACTGTCATCTCCACATGACACCTTACCGAAGACAGTCCTCCAAGGCTACATCGAAGGCTGCTGACACCGAAGCAAAAGGGAAAAGAACCGGTTGTGGAAATAACAGGGTGGACAGGCTGTCCAGTGAGAGGCCTTCTAGCGGGTGCACCTGGCGCTCCTTTGCCGCTGCTGCGTTTCATCGATTCTACCTGACTGGCTAGTGGCAGTTAAGGGAGGATGATGATGATGGTGATATTATATTTGTTAATTTTCCTTCGTGTCCGAAGAAGACGGGGAGTGTGAGATTAATTTATGCTTGTGGCTTCTCCAGTAACTCAGAGTTGATGGGGTAGCATTGATCTCCCTCGCCATTAGCTTCTGTCGCTGGGTGCGACAATCTGTTCTTCTGGCTTGATGTCGCTCACACACACACAAAATATGACCACGCACGGCAGCTAACAAATCAGTAGAATAAATAATTAATCAAGGTTTTTATTTATTTATTTTTGTTAGCTGTTTGCCTGAGTGTTTAATTCACAGCAAGAGCCCATGAAATGTGCTCCGTCATCTGGAACCGCCTTTTCATGGGAGTTAACCAGCCATGCGTTATCCTTTTACTGCCTTACCTAGATTATGTCCCCCTGTGCGTCATCTCACAAGGGCGAAAGAAGAAATAAATTAATACTTCAACAACAAAATAAACAGAGATGTTATGGCGAATTTACCACCAATCTAGTTTAATCTCTATCTGCTCTGAAATCGTTGCGGCTGAGGGCAGCGATGGGTAGGATCGAATTCCACTTAAGTCCGTCGAATTAGAAACTTTATTTTATTTTTTTTTTTAACGCTAGCCACAGTAGGAAAGCTGGGAAATGAATAATCAATTAACAACTAACAAATTTACTTTTGAACGTTACAGAGAATAAAAACAAAATTGGATGGGGATGACACACTAACCCTTGTAATAATTTATCTCGACAAAGCAACACTTACCAGAAATAAAACTCATTGAAAAATGACTCACCTGGTTATGTAATATTCAGACTAAGATAAACTTTATAAACATACTGATCAAAGTTAAGGTTCGCAAGCCAGTGTGCCAGTTTGAAAGTATACCAAGAGAAAAATCCCTGCGTCTTTTTTTTATTTTTATTTTTTTTATCAATGCCTTTGTTTTGTAGGAAAGTGGAGTTTCTTTTTCCTTTCTTTAAATCGAGTGCTAGATGTAAGAAAAAAAAATAATAAATTTTGCTTATTTTGTTACTCTCGTAAATTTTCATTCGTCTCTCTCTCTCTTATTTGTACTTTGTCAAGAATCAAGAAGCTTTGGACCGGGAGGGGGAAACCTTTTCTTACCTCCTCAGTATATAGGACGGCTGACCCCTGGGGTCCTATTGGTACAATACAGGCTCGTGCCGTCCAGGGCTGCCCTTTGATGTGGCGACCTTTGCGACGATTCTGAAGAGCAGTTGATCGTTTTGAGAACTGTACTACGGGTGGAGGTGGGAATTAGGGGTTGGTGAGAGTAGACATTAACTGTTGATTGTTCTCGCCGGTACCGCATTATCCAACACAGACCGGAAACCCTACCAGTGACCACATCAATTAGCTCTCGTTGTGATTTACTGAGAAAGGATTAACAGTCTTTCATGCTCAATGAACTTAGGCAAGGCTGTCTCGCTCTGGTGACTCATGAGAGACTGAAAGCAACTGTTGCCACAGGTTTACAGCAGCCTCACATTGTTCAAACCTGATGTGGTGTGGGGGAGAGGGGGGAGAAGAGGGGTGTCAGTTGAGTGACCAGCAGAGCGTGCATGGCGTTCTCGGGGGTCAATGACAAATTAATCCCCCGGAAGCCTGTTGATGAGACAATCTGCTATGTATGTCTTTCAAATCTTTTAACGACCCGGGCTCTTGTGGAGAATGAACGACAGTTAAATGAAAGACAGAAATAAGCTAAAACTTTGTTAACTGCGCATTATCCTTGTTACATAGTTTACAGCCCTATTAGAGCACATATGGTGGTGTAAAGGAAAGAATTGAAGAACTCAATGAAGGGAAGAAAGGAATAGAAAAAGACGGATAAAAGAAGCAAAGAAAATGAAACAAGAAAGTAATTAACAATTAAAGTAAACAGAAAGAGAGATTTTCTGAGTCAAGGAATCTCATTCATGCTACATTTAGGTTAGTAATACCTGCAGTCGTCTATGAAATGATGTGTAAATCATCTTTGACACATAAAGACACATCTTTGACATAATCTTTATTAACAAGAATGAAACCTATTCTTCTGTATGGATTTAGGGATGGAAGCAATACAATGATACAGAGAAAGTTCAAATAAAATTGCAGCTTTGAGGACAGTTTCCTCTTGTACCTCCTCTTCTGTTCCAAGCTGGATGGTGCAAAAAAAGAAAACTAAGAAAGCGGCTAGAGTGGAATGAACAACGGGACTGTACAGCTGGACTGTTGACAAAGACATGGACAAATGTCAAGGGGGGCAAGTGACAAGTAAACAAATACCTGTCAGAAGGAGACGTGAATGACACTGTGCTCGTGCTAACAGATCACTCAACAGAAAAGTAAAGGTGTTGAGGGATGACAACTAGGAGATGAACATCTTGACACTGTAACTAATTGTAGGGGCCTGCCACTCTCAGTGTCGAGTGACGAGTCAATCATCGCCTCGAGCAACTTCACCGCCACAACAGGTGGCGACTCGTCAAGCGTGACGCAACGAGTGTACCGTGGTTCCCCATCCCCTGTTGCCACGCACCCTGCTGCTACACCAGTAACCCCACCCCTTTCCCTCCCTTGCCTCCCTTCGTCGCGCGCCGCTCGCTGGTCAGCCCCGACCTCCACCACCCGTACCCCACCCTCGTGTGCCATTGGTCCTTTGTTTTCTCGTAATCATCGCTGTCATTAGAGCGCTGCTTGTTATTGGTCATCTGACTTCATCAGCAGCGCCATCTACCTGTGTAGTAGCTGAGCATCAGTTTTCGTCGACATTCACAAATCTCGGGTATCAAGCAGGTAGCTTGTTCTTGTGTGCATCAGTCAGCAGGTCTTGTCTTCCATCGACAGGCTCAGAGTTTTATTATTGCTTTGTTGATATTGCGGATTATTTCTATAATAGTGATTGTTTTTTTCGTGTGGTTTCACTGCGCATGTGTAGTCAGTTTCCACTTCTGTTACATTACCGGAAATTTCGATTCGAACCAAAAAGCATCTTCAGCAAAGATCACCAAAGGTAAGCTTTGTATTTACTCTCACTGTCGTGTCTTCTTAGTTCACCGAATTTTATAGATTGCATTGATGTTGTCTGGTGACTATGCGAGTTAGTACAGTATATTTTGATTATTGTTATTATTTCTGAAGTCAGAGAATATCTTTCCGTAATTTCGCGGTACCACGCTCTCTCGACCCTTGACCCTGCTTTTTTTTTTTTTTTTTTTTGGTAAGGTGCGAAGTTGACATTTTTGGGTAGAGAAAATGTATTTTAAAAATATGTAATTTGTTTCCTGGCAAGAATCTGAGCCTTTTATAGTTTTAGTGCTTATGTAAGTATTGTGTGTTTGTTAAGTCGTGTATATGACGGGAAAGTACTTTCACCTCTCGGCTATTTTAAACCTTTTCTGTCGAACAATAAAGATAAGTATGTTTGCCGTCACCACACGCTTGACCAAGAGTGACCCACCTACACACCTCAGGCGGTTTCTGTTTTCAAGATGGCGGTGGGGATGGGAAGAGGGAGGGCTTTGTAAATGGCAAAGGTAGATAAGTAACTCAAAGTTTATTAGGTGCAGTACACGTAACCTCTGACCTCCCAGCGGCTGACAGGCTGGCGGAGACAGACTGACGAGTGACACGGACTCGCTGAGTGTGATGACGCAGATGGTCTCTGACTGCGTAAGGTCGTTGTGGATCGTTGTTACGTAAGATCCACGAGCAAAAGCGTGACGTGGCGTCTGCACTAGTTTCTCGTGTTCAGTGTTCGCTTTGTCGATGATGAATTGACTTCTGCTATTGGAAGCGCGGTTGTGACTTTTTTTCTGTCCACTCATCCGTACGTGGATGTCAGAAGAATTTGGTTGTAAATGCACCCGAGCAGAACTTGGTTGTAACTGTTTCTGTTTCATCTTGTTCCGACAGATGAGCTGTGCCACTCCAGAGCGATCTATCCATTACTACGACGAGGTGCCCCCGATGCCCGTGACGTCACGAAAGAGACAGCGGTCGCCATCGCAACCTGTCTTCAGGAAAACGCGCCGTTGCCTGGCATAGTAAGTGCCCTCCTGTGTCCTCCACAATTGTCACAGACCGGCCTACACACTTTCATCTACTATGCTATCTAGTTTACTCTAGTCTTAGACCTGTTTTTGCTAGAATATTCTGGTCTTTTGAACAGTGAGCTATCCATGTTCATCTGCAGCTTGGTGACTGCATAATCCTGTTTGCACTGAACATCCCATCGTGTTCAAAGTATTTTTAAAAAATCGAAATTCACATTTATTTAATGGTTAAATGTCATTTTATTTTGTTTATTTTAATATATATATATGCTTACATAAGGTACAGTTACCACATTGGATACACGTGCTGTCGTGTGTGTGCCAGCTTCTATGCCGATGTAATACTGACTGTTTGTATTTTTCAGTTTTTATCCAAGCCCCGAAAAAACAAGCAGGATGGAAATGGTTGGGGACTTCTTACCTTCCTCGAAAAGGTAAATATTTATATTTATTGCTCGACACACGTGTAAGTGCGTAAATAAATTATTCTTATTGGCATGTTACCCCAAGGTTTTTTCTTTTATATAAAATCAAGCTTTACACTTGGGTTTGTTTTTTTTTAGAAGAATGACAGAGCCTCACAAGGGCAACCCGATGATCAAACCATTAGAGCTTCATAAGGCCAAACCTATTTTCAAGCCATCAGCAAAGAAGATGCACAAACATAAGCAGCCCTTGATACAGCGCAAGGAAGTGATAAATCGAAACGTGTCATTGTCTTTTGAAGGTAGGAACTCATCGTCAAACACGGGCAAATCTTGAGTTCAGTAAACAAAAGCGCAAAAAAAAAAAAAAAAAAAAGAAAACGGATGCTCGCTCTCATACTCTTTTTTTTCTTTTCTTTTCAATTTGTTCAGAGGTTGGTCATAGCAAGAGCAATTCTTCCTTGCATAACTTTACAATAGTGTGTGTTTGTGGATAGTTAGACATTATCTTAATTATCTTAATCTTGTCGGGTTTATTTTGACCGACCTAAACATCTTTATTTTCATTCGCAGAAATGTCCTTAGGTGACAAACAGCAGAAGGCAGTGGTCGATGATGATGATGACGTGTTTCATTTCTCCGCCACCATGATGTCCATAACCTGGGTACCCAAAGAGGACAGCGACAACAACAAAGTTCACTTTGATCTCACGTGAACGCACAAACACCTGGATGTTCAGTTTTCAACCACGACCACTACCTCGTCTTTGAACCATGCGTTGATCTGGCTTTGCTTCTGAACTCTGCGAAAGAGTGTTGCGTCTGTGAACACTAACGTTCGTCAAAACTTCATGTGAACAGTCCAGCACGCGCCGCTGACCTGAAAAGTGTGCATCTTGTCTATGATGACTCATGTGCACCACGTGATGCATCGCGCTCGTCGTGCGACCCGGGGTCAGTCGGGTGACTCGGAGGGGCGATGACTAGATACGTGGCCCTACCACTGCGCGAGGCTGACGTCAGGCACGCGCCGTCAACGGGTCACCGCGCAGGATCCCTCATCTCCTTTCTCGCGATACGGTCGATGAGGTCACCATCGAGGCTCGTATCTTGCCATTTCATCAGACGATGAGTCGTCTTGTGTGTCATACAGGCTTCGGTTGATCCCTTCAGAGATGGACAGGAAGTCTCTTTATGGGAAACTGTTCAAAGCTATGACATTCGTTTACACTCTTACTTTTAAAACTGTCACAACAACATCGTCGTCACCATCATTTTTGTCGTCGTTATTGACTGTGCCAATGTATTTAAAAGTGTAAACATAAACAAATAGGTTTGTCAGGGAATGTTGTGTATTTAATAACTCCAACTGTCTTTGTGTCAGTTCACAATTCACCCTGGCGTTTCACTTCACAGCCTATTTGATTTTTAAATCTGAGTTTTTGATTGAGTTCCTGCAAGGGAAGCAGTCAGCGCAATCCAAAATATAATAGGCTCGGTCATGATCAGAGCATTCTGTGAGAGAAGAAGATGTAAATGAAACCGTTGAGTTGCTAGAAAGAAATAAGAATTAACGTTTGGAGAGCATAATATTTTATGCTTTTTTTCTTAGATATATTGCAGATATTCATCACAGAATAATACAATTAAAAAATATTTCAAGACTCATTACAATTTTTTCCTTTAGTGTGTTTGAGAAAGCGTGCTTTGTGTGTGTGAGAGAGAGAGACGTGTCAAATATGCATACTTATGCTAAAATATGTTTCTCCTCTTATCCTAAAGAGCAGTATGCTCAACCCACTGTCAAGTGGTAGTCCTGAAAAATAAAAATGTACACCCCTGTCGCGAAACTCCCGGGGAAGAGCCCGTGTAGATGGTAGAGGTTGTGATTCCGTCCTTCGGTCTATCACTCTCTCGATACCTCTACCAAATCACGTCGACATTTACCGCGTGCTCTCACACTAAATTGCTTATCAATTAACACTTTTAATTAGCTCGAGCCCCCAGCACGCATAACCCCAATGAACAACTCAAGGCAATTTAGTGTATAAAAGAAAGTTATTAATCATCGAGAGGGTTATACAAATTATGGCAAAATGATACAATTTCAAATATAATCATATGGTCGTTATCTAGGGTGTCCCGTTATTCTAATTGTTCTTCTTCTAGTCCAGATATCTAATGAGCCACGACTCAACGAATCTTAATCAAACTACACACTGCACACACCACACGCCACTTATCTTTACACACAAGTCTCTAGTCACGTGACGGCCCTCCTTGATCGACGTCCTGGAATCTCCTGATGTCGTTCGTGTCGGCCTTCTTCACGCGCAGAGCTTCTGGCACCACCGCGTGCCTACCTGTACCTCGTCCTTTAGGCCGGACTGCTGTCTCAAACTTAACAGCGCCTAACAGGACCGACACTTATCTACCAGCCTCTCTCTACTGTTTGCGACCAAACAGATACTGGTGATGAAGCGTCGTACACTCTGCGACAGAGTGGGTCTTCCACGCCTCTGAGTCGGTTGTGCTGGAGTTGTCACGATTCCCAGACAAACTCACAGCAGAGAATCTGAACAGCCTTGAACAGATTTCGGCTACAACCTTCCTCCTCGAGCACCAGTGCGAAAAGACCCCGATCCTTCGCCGATCGTGATGTTAAATTCTCATCTGCGCGGGTTCTTCTCTCTCGTGATTGGTCCAACATTCCACAGACTCACTTGGACTATTCCTAAGGTGACCAGACGTCCCGCTTTAGACCTCGTGTCCCGCCTGCTCATCGGGCGGAACGCCCAATGTCCCGCTTTCTGGCTTTATGGCAAGTCCATCAAATGTCCCGGTTGTCTTTAAAAATCACTTTTTTCGGCGTTCTTTGACGGTGACGACACCATCATCGGCACGTGTCCCGCTTTCGCCCCCGAAACGTCTGGTCACCTTAACTATTCCACTATCTAGGTTTATCCAATCACACTCAGCTAACACGTGATGGACAGGTGGTCATTTTGGCTTATTCCAGCCCACATTACACCCCCTCACTTTACCCCCTCTCACTAGTAAAGCAATCTTCGACAATGGCGCCCTCTTGTCTGATTTCCCATTCAATACCTTCGTCCAACGGGGGGCACTAGTAGGTAACGCTGTTATCCTGTTTCAGGGATGCCGCGGGACTAACGGCGTAGGGTGACTGACACTCTTCCCTTCTCTGAGAGATCCCCTACCATTCCGCATTCCAACCTGACCTTGATCTATGCCCGTCGTGACACCTCGCCGCTAACACGTCTCCTCACTTACCCGTTTCACCTGATAGTCTGCTTACCAGCGCGTCCGCCTGTTTCGTGGGTGGGGGTGCAGAAGTGAGACACCAACACTATAGCCCTATACTAGTTATCACATGACAACCCCTCATCCACCCCTTTGACGCCGTGCTGCCGGAAAAGAAGAAAAAGATGCTCTTTCCGCTTCCTACCTGCACCACCTGCAAACAATCTCTAAACACGTGTGCAGTTGTCTGCCGAACCTAAAGTGGTCGATGATAATAATTTCAATACACTACCATGATTGTAACAATAAGAGGGGGGAAAATCATATCAAAGAAAGGATGAAGAGAATAAGAAAACAGTTTGTCCACAACCCCCCCCACCCCAAAAACTGCTTGGCAATAAAGATGGGGGCAAGATGTTAAAGTTCACGACACTTTACAAGAAAACTATGAAATCAATAGCAAAAAGCTTGCCTACAGCACCCGGTGTTCCCAGGCGGTCACCCATCCAAGTGCTAACCGGGCCCGACGTTGCTTAACTTCGGTGATCGGACGAGAACCGGTGTGTTCAACGTGGTATGGCCGTAGACATGTACCCAGTGTAAGGAAAAGTTTATAAAAGAATCGCACACTCACTAACAGACTAATGAAAGCTCTGTGTCTATAGAACTTCATGTGCACCAACTCCAGGAAAAAACCCTCAGAGCTAAGATACTGATCAGGGTTAGGTGAGCCGGTACAACCAACGCAGACCACAACCAACACGATCACGTATATACGCTCAATGGAGACAGCAACCCGCATATAAATTCCATTCTGCATAATGCATGCTTTCTAGCTAAACATTTAAATTGTATACTTATACTTGTATACTTATAATAGAATGAGTTCTTTAACTTTAATTGAAATGTACACGGAACGAGACGGGCTCATTTGCATATGGGGCAAGAAGCCCATAGCTCTGGGTTCAGATTTCGTCTCGGGACACTTTGTGAGACCCGTCCGCAGTGCTTGGCGTCGTGGATTTTCTCCGGGTACTCCGAATTCCTCTCCCGTCCCTCTCCCCTAACCTCCAGGTGAAAGGACTTTAAAGTCCTACTAAATAAACCAACCAAGCAGCAAGGAAGAGTGGCCGTCCCTGAGCGAGCGTAAATAAAAAATAAATAAATAAAAAACCTGTAATCTCGTAACACCGTAACACGGTGACACGTCACTTAGTTGTGACGCTACAGTGAACTTGCTCTAGAAATTGAAGGGGGATGGGTGGGGATGGGGTGGGTGAGGGTAAAGCAACGAGAGCTTGTTTGCATCAAAATCCAGTGAGAGACTCGGGTTGTTTCCCTTGCGCGCTGGGAGAAGATAGCTACCGTTTTAACCACGTAACAAATCTTGGCTATTTCTTGGTGACAATATAGATGTAAAAATACGGTAAAACGTTGAAGATAATATTTGCAGTCACGATATCAAGCAAACCCTTGCAAGCATGTCGATATTCGGCATTGAAAGCTACTTAAACGGCATGCAATATTGCTAAACCTGAATATCACGGAAAGCCAGACAATACTGTAATAATTATCTCCCAAGAATCGGCATCGCTTCTCGGCCTTTTGGCTAAGATCAAAGTGTAGTTTCCGTAAGTTTTGCAAGATCGTGGCCTTTTAAGGCCGGATACTCCGAGCGGCAACTGCAGCGGCGACTCCACGACACAGCAAGAGGAGTCAGCTACACAGCAGCGACCCAGAGAAGGCTCAACGGCTCAGCACCGACATCTTCCAGACATGCCTTCCCTGTACTCGGAGATCGTCACCGGCGGCAAGGACACCACCTCAGCAGCAAGACCACCAGGCGGTTTCATCCCTCTCTCGGAGGTGGGAGAAGTCTCCCTCACCCTCATCGACGAAGACTGCGATGATCTCCTAAGAAGATCAACGATCCAGCTGCATCTGTCAGGCCGACACGCCCTCCTCACTAGAAGGGAGGCCATCGTCGCCGTCTTGATAGCGTCCGGAGTACCAAAGGCCGAGATAATCGGCCTGTGGAAGGGTGAAAACCCCCGCCTAGTCAATGTCACCTTTACAAGACCAGAGTTCGTACCGACAGTCCTTGAGGCCAGCCCCATGACACTTCCACAAGGCGTCACGGCACATGTTGAACACGCGGATGCGCAGTTGTGGAGATAAGGATCCATTGGGTCCCACTATATATCCAGAACTCTCTCATCACTAGGAGCTTCGAACAAATAGGGAGAGTGAAGGAAATTCAGACAGAACGAGAGGACGACGGCAGCGACAAAGTACAAGATACCTGAAGCTTGAGATACAGAGAAAGAACATGGGAAAATCCCACCACATTCACTGTACCAGAACTTTCTCTCAAAATGTTAGTGACAGTTAAAGGCAGAGCGTCAACCTGTCTGGTTTGCGGACGGCCGGGACACACCAGGCGAGACTGCCCCGACGTCAGAAAACAATACAGACCGGCGACCGGACCCACTGGCCACAGCAAAACCACCCCCAGGCGAGACGACAAAGAGCCAAGCACAGCGCCGACACTCACGGTCCTCGGCAGGGTTAAGGCAAGGCTGCCCCCGAGGACGCAGAGCCCAGTGGACCAGCCGTGGAGTCTACGCCGGGCCTCCGACCCCGCCGGCAAGCAGGCAGCACCCCACCTCCCCTCCACCCTTGACCCCAAGCAAGACAAGCTACAGCCAGGAGAGCCCCACCGCACGCCCCCAAGAAGCGCCATCAACGCAGCTCCCGAGGGGCTCTGTGCCTAAAAGGACTTACATCGACAACGTAACGACAGACACAGAACCTAGCAAACGCAGCAAGGAGACGCGTCACCGCCCGGATGACAACGCCTTTTTGACCGACGACGACGACACTATGTGGCAATAACATGTGTTACCTGTGCCGAAAGTGCCCCTCTTTCAGCACGAAAACAACGAGGGAGATTTCATAGGATGACCTGCGCACCTGAGTGTTCCTCACCTTGGATAATGCCGCCAACGCACCTGTGGACAATAACTCTATTTGGCCTAGACGCCAACAACGACCCCTGCCTTCGATGACTGACGCTACAACCTGTGTGTTCTTCACTTTGGATAATGCCGCCACCGCACCTGTGGACAATAACTCTTTTTGGCCTAGACGCCAACTACGACCCCTGCCTTCGATGACTGATGCTACAACCTCCAACCTCGCAGTGAGTACCCTCCACACCATTACCAGAACACCACGCACCTCGGAGCGACCTGATGGAACGACAGCAGCAACAGTGCGAGAGGAGGAAATCCTCCCCTCCACACCCCACGCACCTCGAAAAAAGAAAATAGTTGAAAGCAACGAATGAACAATGACTTTTCGTAACTCAGATTTCGAATAAGTGAAAGGACTCTTGTTTTTAACACTTTACATTCTTGTAATATTTGTTTACCCTTGTTTTTAATGTTTGAATAAACAAACATGGAAAAAAAAAAAAAAAATCTGTTCTTATCAGCTTAATATCTGATACGTCCTCATTGGGGACTTCGATATTAAACTGATTTTTTGAAACATGACGGAGTGTTAGGGGCTTGCTCCACCTCTGTCACGGGTCGGCCTGGAATTGCAGTACCTCCAGGATTGGCCCACTCTCCTCCTGGAGAGAAAATTAAATCAATGTCAAAATGTCAGCCTTGAACTAGGATGAGAGTATTCTCTTTCCTCCCCCGCCCCTCTAGTACTAGTGCTTGGAATCACCGAAAGGTGGAAGAATTTTCCTACTTAATCAACTACCTTTCAAAAAAATTATACCTGGTCAAAGTATTTTCGTGGGAACTGACCAACCGTTCTATGCACTGTAGAAACATTTTCTACAGATTGTCTTTTTTTTTAAGGTGTAGTGTGTTTACTGTGTTTAGTTACTTTGTAATGTTTGATTAGAATGGTTAAATTGGTTGGTTGGACAAAACATCGTGTGCGGGCCAAGCCGGCACATCTCCTCTGGCTGGCGCGACACCCACCTCGCTGCCGGTGTCCGGTGTCGGTGTCAACTTCATCCGAGCACCTAACGTGGACGTACGGCAAGGGGAGAGAATTGTTCCACGGCTTTTGGTAGTGGTTGTGGGCCACCCTCCTCGGCGGGGAAAAAACCCACCGAAAAACGAACAAAGTAGGGAGCAAAGAAAGAAGCTTCACTTTTCCAGGCAGTGGGCTAGAGAGTGGCCACGACAGCAGACGTTAAAGGGTCCAAGGGACCTTGAGTTTTATCATCCTCTGTAGTGAGTGTGAAGGTCCGAGGACTTTGAGTTTTATCATCTTCGGTAGTGAGTGTGTGAACTCCAACGTGAGGTTTAGTAGGGACCTGCATTTTATTGAACTTAAACTTCACTAGGACCTGTGAACTCTTACATGCGGATGTGTAATCTGTGGAATACTAAGGACCATCAGCGAGATAAGGGTTAATAAGTCATTTAGTAACCAGATGTGAGATGTGTATAAATTTACCCATGTATTTCTGAAATTATATTCTTTAATATAATCACAAGCTACAGTGAATTGTTGTAATTAGGTGTGTGGGCGAATGTATGAACGAAAGAGTATCCATTGCGCAGCAGGGCCCACGTCACCGTCCATTACATGCACTTTGTGGGACTAAGGAGGGTTTTTTTTTTCAGTCTTGGATTCAGCCGGTTGTGACCAGGCAGCATATTCAACTCAAAATGCACGTGCCTGTGACGTCACAGAAAAAAAAGAGATAAGCAAAGGTGGTTCATTTTTTTGTTGTCTTTCACAAACAGGTCTATCGCTCCTATCACCTGGTGCAGGTGAAAGATCTCTTCAGAGAAAGTTGTGTGCGAGAGAACAGCAGCGAGCAACTTATATTTGCCTTCCCACTAAGAACCGGAAATAAAATCGAGACCATGCCACCAACTCGTCGGCGACTTAATTTCGGAGAAATCGGTGTTGTGACTAGGTGAGTGTGTTTTGATGTGCTTGGCTTTTGTAAGTCCAAACATTTTATAACTTTTTACTCTGGAGATTCGAGCGCACCATCCATGGTTTGTGTGTTTGTTGGTTTGTTTTTGTCTTCCTTGCACCCCACGTAATTGTAATTCACTTGTGAAATACAAATAGCTGCTGGTACGCCTACTTCACACCAACTGTAACTGTTAGTGAGCTCCAAAACTTCATGTCATCAAAAGGATGAGTTGTGGTCAGTGGCTCGCTTATTCTGTGCGTGAAAATCAACACGACCCTGGAGAAATCAAAGTGGAGGGTGGGGGATGGGGGGATGTGTCGATGCAAATAAAAAAATACATAATTACAAAGACCCCGTATTTCATTAATAATCTAAAGGGTGATGTGATGTTTATTTTGTATGTATACTGAATGATAGTACGATTGAATTCAATAAAAAAAAACGAGGCAGATGGAGGATTTGAAACTTATATTAACCAGGACTGTCTTGTATTTAACTGTATTTAAATCAATCTTGATAATGAGGTTTTATTTAATTAGTAAATAGAAGTAGTCGTGGCGCTGCATTGTCTACACTGTTTACAAACATCAGAATAAACCACGTAGGACGAATTCCGCCCCTTATCCACTATTGTTGTCATCTGTGGTCAGTACGACTTCTCCGTACCTGTGGTCACGTGTGTAGCTGTGTGCACCTTTGTCAAGTCACCGGACACAGTGTAAATCTCTACTGCTACTCACCCAAGGACTCACTAAGGATTTTATGCAATATTTGCAGCTTGTAATAATGTTTGTCAGGATTATAGAATAATATTGTTTGTTTGTTTGATTGTTTGTTTGTCCTGCACAGTTCTGAATTGTTACTGTAACTGCACGAATTCTAATCTTGATTACTGTGTGCAGATCGAGAAGCATACAACTTCAGGAGCAAGAGACACTGGAAAAATTCCTGTCGAGCTTCACGGTGATCAGCCCTTCAAAAGGAACAACAACGGACATCATGAGTCGGGTCAGTGTCTTCAGACAGAACAGCTCGGGGGATTCCAGCAGTAAGCAGCCACGATTTTGATTGAAAAAACAAAAAACAAAAAAACCACTTGTCATTTTTTTAATTTCTGAAATAAAATCTACCGTTTTCTCTCCTCCCTTTGTCCTTCTCTTCAACCTTTATTCTCTTCCTTTCTTTCTTTTCTCTCCCACTATAATTTACTTTAACCTGTTCGTCCGTCTGGCAGTTTATTGTGTTTGTGTCTCTTTTGCATGCCTGCATACCCTCAGACGTACGCATGCATGAACATTTCATAATCTCTTTTGAAAACACTCATGTCTGCCAAGATTAAATGTGACTTTTTTTCCACAGCGGAGCAAGGTGAAATGGAGAGTTGGGAGAAAATAACTGTGGGAAGAAAAAGACGAAGAAAAAACACAAATAAACGACTTCAGACTAATCAGCAGGACGGGACCAGTAAAAAGCTTCCTGTCACCCTGATTGAAATATGGGACAATAATTTCTCACAAGGCATATTCATGATCAATTTATACTCAAGATGTCAGTGTAGATTCTGTAGAAGTCCACTGTGGCAGTAGGTGCATGCTACGATTCATTTCAACTTTGTATTTAAATCTGCAAGTATATTGGTATCACTATTGGTATGTATATTTAAATTATTTACTTTAGTGTGCCTTTTTCCGCTCAAAATGTAACAGTATTATGTACAGCCTGCAGACAAGTGTTTGAGAGAGAAGAGAGAAACGGGATTTTTTTTTAATTTGAAAATAGTTTTCTCCTCCCTTACTTTCCTGTCTCACTTGCTATTGTTGGCAACACACTTCATCCCATTGTTTTCCTCCCTTTTTTAGGTCGTCATCTCTGATAATAGATTCGGTCAGCCATTCTCCAAATGCTATATCCAATAATTGTAAATAATTCCAAAGCGGCGTGACAGCCTGTGCCAACTTTTTTCTACTGTACATTTTTCAATGCCATGAGAAGAAATTCGAATTAATAAATATGCTAAATCCAGAATTGCTATTGAGTTCTTTGTCTTCAATTTTTGCAATCAACCACTTTTGACTCAAAAATTTGTTAAGCACATTTTCTTTTGTGAATACCACCAGCTCGATGCTCTGCACACAAAAGACTACAAAGGAAGTCAGCCACTCTGAAAACATTAGGGTCAACAAATAGACAACACCATGAATACATGCAGGAAGAACTGACGAGTGAGGGAAACTGTTCTTGATTAAGAAAGGTATGGTGACTTTTGAGGCCGGCTTTGTCCCGTCTGCCGCGTGGCACAGTTTCTTCTGCTTTCCGCAGGTGAGAAAGCCGTTTTGGTGACAGGCGCTCACCGTTGCGCCACCGAACCTCCCTGAGGGCCGCGGAGCGTGGCGGGGAGGAAGCAGGGGGGGCTCGATCTCGGCTCGTGGTGGCCCTGGGCGCTGCCTTTTTTTTTTTTTCCTTCTTCCCTAAACGCTTCAGTGAAGGCCAATACTTCGGAAGCATGATGTCATCGACCTTGACAGCGAAACCTCGATTTCAATCACTGCAAGCTATGAAACCTTGTTATGGCGCTGATGTCATGCTTCCAAAGTTTTTACCTCCCCTGAGACATTTAGTGGGGGGAAAAAAACACCACCAGCGCCCTGGGAAGAGAAAGAATCGGTGGCCCCTTCGCCCGCCAATGTCAATAAAACACAGTGGCGGTCCATGAAACTGTCATGACGGTAGAAGGATATAATACTATACATATAGCTTACTGCTCCTACTTTAGCAACATTAGTAAATACAACGCACTAATTAACAAAGAAACAATTTTTTTCGGCCACATTATAATTACCGTTATGTGTGTCATTATTTTCTCTTTCTGTTTTATATTCAATATAAAATAGCGCGGCGGCCGATGTGATATGACGGGTCTGTGTAGGTACAGTTTGTACATACCTAAGGCCACCCTGGAGGGAGGGGAGAATGACACCGTTTCTTAGTGTAAACAGAATGGCGTGGAAGTGTTCAATGTGTTCTCCGAAGGTGTTGGCACTTGGCACATTCACCCGAGTGCGGAGTTCATCCTCTTGCCGGACCCATTTCACACCTACCTGTCACCCTGCTCATCCCCGCTTAGCCACCCACCAGAGGGGTGACACTAAAGTCTGTAGAGAAAAGCGACCAGTTACGACGACAATGAAAATTACCATGACGATGAAAACTCGGGTTAGCGTATAAGGAGCGGTAGGAAGGGAGGGCCTCCACCCACGATTGCAGTGAGAGCTGGACAGTCATGGTCAGCAAGGAAAAGCCATCAGCGTCATTTCCCGCTACAATTTCTCACATCTGCTCACGCCACTCTGTGTGTCAACACCGATAGAGCTTTATCACTTTTCACCTAAAGGTGGAAGGATCACTCAACAAAGTGCCAAACAACTTGTGTCGAAATCCCGACATCTCACACATCGGCTGTCGTGAAAACCATTTCTTAAAAGCGTGGCTGACAAAATCAACACAAATGTGGCTGACGAGCTCATGATTTAAAGTCATGATTTAAAATACTTTCATAATAATAACACTAAAGCAGAAGACTTGAGAATGGATAAACATTAATATTTATTATAGTAATACATGGCAAGAAGTGCAAGATACGCAACAAAAAGGTAAGTCTAAAGAAAGCAAATTATTAACCTAATATTTTGTATTATTCATCACACTGCTGTATTTGTGTTCTTTATTTTTAGTAAGTAAATCAAGAAAAAGCTAAAAAAAAAAAAAAAAAATAAGTTAAATGTTTATATGTTCACCGGTGTGCCATATAAACCATAATACATCACTTTAATCATGAGACATGCTAATGAAAAACCTGCATGACCATGAGACTTTACTAACCATCATTAAAAAACACAAAAGCACAGTTAACATGAAATTCTACCACCCCAACTTTCACCATTAGATATTTTAAAAAAAAGTCATTACACAAAGACTCAAGGACAAGTGCAAGGAAGATTTTGATAAGAGAACAGTTATAGTCGCCATCTCCATCCATACAGTTTTCTTCATAATTTTATGCCTAACTCACCAACTGCACAAATAATACTGACAACTTATCACCTTCTTCACAAAAACATGAATATGATAATTTCATTCAACACAGGTAATCTGGAATTCAGTTGAATCAATTACCCTTTCCTCCTCATATATTAACACACAAGAGGAGGTTGTAAAATATCAGATATAGCCCATAGAAGTTTGAGGACTAACGAATTAAAAGTCTAGGCACACACAATAACAAAAATATGCACAGGTAAAGGCATAACATGCACAATCATGTAATACATTTTTTCTCCATCTTGCATATTCACATAAACTCACATTGTTTTTCTTTCTCCTACACTCACACAAAATGGAGCACATTTTTCAGAAACATCCTGTCCTTTGAATCGGGCTTCATAACCTGAGTGTTCACCTCTTTATTTTAAGCATAGCTTCTCTTTTATAGTCACTCTCAGTCTTCATGGTCTATTCTTGGAATGACGCATATGTGCAGAAAGTTGTCTGGGTAGCTAAGGTGCTCACTAAGCCACAAAACTGGCGTATCTAACCTAGGCTTGATTCCTTGTATGATGACATCCTTGTACTTCAGTTCATCTGAAACCATATCATGATACAAAAGTAAGAATTTACTCAGTAACCAGGAAGGTTAGACATGTTTTCACATTGCCAAAAAAACATACACATCTTGGCATAACACTGGGATTCTTTCCATTTAATAAAAATGTTGCTTATAAAAAAATGGCACTCCAAGATATTCTATATGAAATTCACATTGCCAAAACAGATTCATAAGCATATCTATGTTTTCAGAGGAAGGTGTCACACTTAAACAGCATGCCTTCATTAACCAGTAGTGCACTTGTGATTAGGATATGTTCATCTTATGTCTCTTTCTTTCATTATCATGCATTCGCCTCAAACACACTTTTACAACATTTTTACCTGGCCAGTCATAATCAGGTAAAGCAGTTTTAAGTAAACGAGTCAAAGTGTGTGGCTCCCCACTGTCATCCAGAGGTTTAAACAATTTCTGAACAGGTAGACTATCAGGCTGTTGAAAGAAACATGTAGATAAATTTTTTTTTTTTTCTTTTAGCACGAAAGCCACATCTATTTTGACGCTAAAAGATCAATCAGACCTTGAATGAATCTACACATCCCCGCCCCCAAAAAGGGGATCTTCAACACATGCATACAAGCACACACACACACATCTATAGATAGATATGTAACCATTCATGCATATAAAACATACAAAGACATGAACGTAAAAAATGTTATTAAACAGCCCCCTATACGTCACATATAAGCATCCAATGAGTATAACAACAATTAAATGTAAACTGTATCAATGCAGTAAGCCTCACCTGGTGTATTCTAAAGGGAATGTACTTGAAAACATCTTCGCCTTCACTTTCCATAAGTTTTCTGTTCACTGACCAAAATTGGTCAAATTTGTCTGAAAACAAATGACACCTCATTTACATAATGACTTGCAAGATAATCATCGTCATGTTGTCTAATAAATTCTAAACACATTCTTTCACAAGTTTTTTAAACTGGTAAAAAAATTAATTTATGAACACCCCTCCTCAGAAACCAACTCTTACAAATTTGTTTTCAATGATATCAGACTGTATCAAAAAGACTAGCAACTGCTCCTAGTCTTCTCAGTGCAAACTATTTGATGGACATAATATCTTATTAATTTCAAAAACTGAGACCTGATCAACTTCTTGAAATCTTCAAGATCTTCCCTTCAAAACAATCTATTTTAGAGAAGAAATCTTTCTTTCAAAACAATCTTTCTTAGCTAAGTTCTCAGGGAATAAACTACAATAAATGAATTCTATAAAAGAAACAGCTGACGTATTACTACGGGAAAATATCCCTTCCTGCACTGTCTCAAGAAACTTGAGTATTTCTGTTAACCAATATACGACTTAATCAAAGCAGAATATGTTTAAAAGAAATAGTCAAATGTGTATCCCACTGCATTAATGGCTCAGATAACATGTCTTTACCATTCTGAAATCCTGTCCAAAGCTGCTTATGATCTTTCTTCTGCATGCCATTGATGACCTGACTGCGATGTTTTAATACATCAGCCTCCTTTACAGTAGCCATGAAGTGGGCCTCAACAGCCTCCTTATTAGGACAGTGCAGCAGTTCATCTTCTGGAAAGTTCTTTAACATACAAAAACCCATAAAAAGTAGGGCTACTTTTTTTAAACACTGACAGACTGGTGCTAGTTTCTATCTGCTCTTTTAAAATGGGATAAATCAGGAAGTTCTTACTTAAGAAAAATGTGTATATTCTCTCTTTCTCTGGTACTGAGTATTACATAGTAAGGAAAACATACTTTTGTTTCAGGAAAAACATACAGAAACAAACCAAACCTGAAAGTGTACAATGAGGTTCCACGGAAGACTGGCAGAATTTCTGTGTAGATCAAACAAAACTCCAATAGGGTAATGCCTGAAAGAAATGTAGTTAGTTCTTCTTAATTAGGTATGTTGACAAGTTAATTGGCAAACTGTTGCCTTATCTCTTATACAAACAGACTCAAAAATGTACACATTCTAATGCAAAATAAACATTCAGGAAAACCAATACAATATACTGGTTTTAATAAGCATATTGTAAAATTAAAGAAAATGTAATTTATACATAGTTTGCACACATAGAAAAAAAAACATAAGCTGACCCATCAATTCTTAACTTCAATGGTCAAACATCTGAAACTTAAAGTCTATTAAGGCATTTCTTGAACAGTCTTGCAGTTTCTGGTTACAATATATGTGACATCTAGACACAGTTATCAATTCCAGTATCTTTTAAAGATCTATTACTTTTAAGGTAACCGTCAGAGTTGTTAAATTACTTACAGTGCAACAGAAATATAACTTGCAGAATAACATGAATCTAGTCATCAGGTTCACTCACTATACATATGCTACAGCAAATGTAAACTCTTACCATTTGAGAGGCTGCCCTTCAAACTCTAGCCACATTTCTCCATGTTCCTGGTTCTCTGTGCTCATGTGCTTTAGAAAGTGTTTCTGCACCTTGTCCATAACCAAAGGGAAATAACTTTGTCTTGGCACTAACAACTGCAACAGATGAAACATGCATCTTGTTATATCTTATGGGAATATTAGAAGGTAAATCATGGAGCAGAATACTTGGTAAGAAAATGAATTCATGCAAAGAACAGCGTAACTGATAACAAAGGACATGGATACATCAAGGACAATAAAAGCATTAAAAGATCTTGATGTTTACAAATAAAATGTCATCTTGTAACTGTTGATTTTACACTTAAGATTTTACAGTGATCACAAGCATTGGGGTTCACTCCCAAACATTATGTATATACTTTTTTATTATTATTATTGTTGACATTTGCAATGATAACAGGAGTGTAGATTTTTTAAGCACTTTAAAACAATCAGGAAATGCTGACAAAGTGTAAATTTGCTTTCATCTCATTCACTACTAGACACAGACTTTCTTTCTCTTCTGTTTTTGTTGTTGTTTTTCTTTCCATTTAAATGAATTATACATTTCTCGCTTATATATTTTGTATATACATTTAAATTGACTCAACAATCACTGATTGGCAGCTGACTAATAACAATTTAAATAAAATAGCGATGGTACTCTTAAATTTGGTGTTTTAAGTTTACCAAGTGTTTATGCCCATCTCCAAAACTAGAGCACAGCTACACACAGCCTGTACCTTGGATTTAAAACACTATCAAAATCTGAGTAAATAGCTGTTTAGCTGAGCACCTAGATACTTTTATTGCAAAGTGTACTATCAACTCACATAGTATGGATCTGGCTCTTCCACAGTGTCTAGCTCCTCCTTAGCTAAATTAATGCAGACTGGTATACGACCTTCCCACACTTCACGCAAAATTTCTCTGTCCTCTGCCATAGCTCCTTTGCTTGTATCAGTTTCTTTTTTCCTTCCAGGACCGGCTGCATCCAGTACTAATCTGCAATGCAGGAAATGATTTTCAACCAACAAAAGAAAAAAAAAACTGACTACCATCAGCAATAAACTTTTTCCTGCTATCTGATGCATATCCCTGTCAGACTGAAAATTTGCCTTTTAATCAAGTTTTGAATTGTTGAACTTCATGAGTTTAACTGAAAATTGATAAGAAAATTTGGTACTGAGTTCTTTTTTACATTTCCTGAATAAATACTAAATTTCACATTTTAATTTTTTTAAAGTACATTTTGAAAAGCAACAAATTGGAAAAGGCCATACAGAGCATAATCATTTATTTCTTACAAAACTATAGTTTTTATTTGACTTAGCCACTTGCAGAGTCTCTAGAAGTAAAGTTTCCATTGCTTATATAAACTATTTCAACACTTATTTTTGGAAAATCTTTATTCTCTTTGTAGAAATTCGAGTTATACATGCTGTTCTTTTACAGAAATGGGTTACCTATCACATGACAGTTAGTGCTACATGCACACTTGAATTTTAGATTTAACACCTCGATCATCTACTCCTCAAACCTCCACTCGCTAACGCAAAATAAGATTTATCAGTATTTAGTTTTATTTGTAAACACAATCAGCTGTAAGTACATTCCGCAGTTGGCAGATATTTTGTGACAACGTGTCCACACCACATGCAGCATCACAATCACGAGAAATCCACCACTGGAAACGTCGATGTCGTGATCTTTATAGCGCCAGTGATCTTTAAATACGAGGTATAAATATTAAAGTTATACTCATTACCCTGAGAACGAGACCTCTTCCACGCCGCACAAGAAAAAATGTACCCTTGTTCCATCAAAGTCGCGGTAATAAAAGAGAAAGACTTGCAGACAACAACACGTACCCTGCTGACTGTGCGGAAGCCAAACAAACAGTGGATCACCCACACCTATACCTCTCTTTCCACTACTGCGGCAAACCAAGCCGCACAAATTACCAGCAGGGAACCACTGAGGTTTACAATATAACACCTTTCAGAAAATATTAAGGAAGTAGTCAACGCGGGCACAGGTAAGCGCCTAACGCACGGTGCGTTTCAAAGTGAAGGAACACGATCATGATGCGATTACATTAAAAAAAAAAATGTCCATGCATACGCGCGCGTACCAATTTGAGAGAGACATGCTATAGCTGTCGTCTGTTTTTAGTTCCCCTTAGTCTGCGATTTTGTCAGCAACAAAACTGACATATTAAACATTACATTATCGAAGTCGATCTTTTTTTTTTATATTTCCTAGTAAGAGCCAGATAGTATGCTTGATCTGTTGGCAAACTTTCTCCAAATCAAACTTGACGTAAATAAAAACATTGAGTGGTAGCTAGCATATGTCTCAAGACTGGAAGCAACAGTTGAAATTTTTTTAAACTGAAAAATCTGTTGTGTATTTACAAACCTCTTATAGTAGTAATGAGTGTTGATCCCTTTTACAGCATTATGTCAAATCGACTTTCCGAAGTTGCTTCATAACAAACATATATGCTTCACTGCCAAGATTTGTGATATACTGCATTGCATTCTTCGTCTTGTTTTTAAAAAGGTAAAAGATTTTCTCATGATACATGTGCGGGGTATTAATAAAACTCATGGCCAGGCAGCGTGTACTGCAAAGATATAAAATTTGTTCTATTCTAAATGCCCAGAGCAGAACAACAAGTTAATCAGCAGCATCTGTAGTGAAACCTTGACCTGCAGTAGTGAATACTTTTTAAGTGGATGCAAGCGCATTTGTTACATAGGTAATAAGCTGTAACAAACCCCCACGATGAAAAATCCATCTTCATTTGCATTTTAGGATTGGATATCTACTTATTAGCATAAATGGCACACACAGAAATGCATATTTTAGCAAATCCTGCTGACCAACAGCTGGACCTAAAAATGTTCTATTTAAGCACTGTTATTCTAAGGAAGGAAGTGCTGCATTCAAAAGCTGAAAGAATTATCTGTAGAGTTACATATGGCCTGAAATTTATTTGTTACATGGACCTGCAAAAATAATAAGTTTCATCCATCATATATAATGAATTCATATCATAGGTTCATAATCATTTGGAAACAAATAAATGGCATCTACAAAAATTTTAATCATTAGAAATGTGTACATAGAAACAAAGTATTTGAAATGTGGAACAAAAGAATGCATCGGATATGCTGCATTCTACATTTTTTGATAGTCACAAGCAGTAATATATTAAGTATTGCAGATAGGGAGATGCAATTACACTTTCTTTGAAACCCTTCCTTTATTTGTGGCATGAAAACAACAAACTTTGTGATTAGTTTGCACTCATTAAAATGAGAGTGCACCAATCACTTAAACATTACACACAAAAATATGATTGCACTGCATTATAACATTTAAACACAAATAATGAGGGGGTAAAAATCTGGAAAAAACATCTTATGATTCTTAAGCTAAAGTTTGCTTATGCAACATGCAAAAAATTTAAATGAGTCAAGATGAATGAACAGGACTTTTCCCTGAAGATTTTATTATCAATCTGAGGCAAATTTAGTGTAAAGAAACGACTTATTTCTACACGTGTTGATGCTGTGCTGGAAAGTAATCCACAGAGATTGTTGCATTAGATACTCATAGGCTGAAATTAATCCTGTGGAGCTGTGAAAGTAACCAAAAATTTAACAAATCATACAAAAGAAAAATACTGAACCAAAGCTTGTATCAAAAATAAAAATGCAAACAGCATATGATTATTCTTAAAGTGCAGCTGGCCCAGGCAGAAAGTAATAAACATGCATCTTCGTTGATCTTTTTTTTCGATAGAAACAAATAAAAGAAGACAATTCATTTTTTTGCATTAAAAGTATGTTCGTGGACTAATCATTTTGAAGACTCATTATTGTCACATGTTCAGTTCACAAATAGGAATTGAAGATAATGGTAATCCACATAATGATAGCATTTTAGCATGCTGAAATTGTCATTGTCATAAGCAGCCATCAGAATTTTTTTAACATTATGAAATATTGAATCTTTCCATGATGTCCAGTTCTGGGCTTTTTAGGTCCCAAAAGCCCCATTAGTTTATGTTTGTTACAGAATATAAAAAGACTACAGGAAGTTTAATATTTTTGTTTGGTATATGTTTATCTGAAAGGCATATTTTTCTGTTCAATGTGTCTGATGTTTGGTATGTATAGAAACATGCAGTTATATTGCTTGTTTTACTGCAAAGTCATCATCATCTTCTTGTAGAGGCATGGAGAAAGTGACATGTGTATTATGATATAACACAGAAATATAAATATATAAGACAATAGACATTCCATTTTCTGGGATATATTAATTGTTTTTGTTTAACTGTCACATTCTCAAAATCAGAAATACCACACTTTGCTCAAACTTTGTTCTCTGAACCAGTATATCAAAGCCTGATGGTTAGGCAGTGATAGTACACAAAAGTAGTCCTTCTTTTAGATCAAAAACCAAAGTATTTTGCAGATACTTTATAACACTTCAAACTCCAAAGAATCAGAAGTCCCATACCCTTTCAAAAAACTTGGACCTTGCTTTCTCAGTCTATTCAGCGGAGCCTAGATAGTACACCATCACATAGTCCCAGCGCTCAATCAAAAACGGATGCAAATAATTTTGTAGTCAACTGTTTACGCTTCAACTTCTTGTTCTGGCAAGCTAGCATGTGCACTGTGAGAGCCCTCAAGACCAAAACTTGTCAACTGCTGTTCCTGTTCCATGGGAGATAACTGGTCTGCAGAATCATGGGGCTGGTTGGCTGTAGACAAAGGGGTTTCTGGGCTGGTGCCCAGTGGTTGTTGCTGTTGTATGTAACGCTCAACCAACCACTGAGCACCCTGCCTGTGGAAATTTTTGCTGAGCTCAAACAGGTTGACCACAGGCAATTTCTGTCTCTGTGTCAAAGAAAAGATTCTATGAAAATTTTCAGTCTTTGCATCAATACTAAGGGAAAGCAGATAACCAAATGGTTAAAACGCTGATATCTGAGGATGAAGACAAGCACCATAGCTTATTGATAACCATGTGGCTCAACATACTTCCTCCAGTTGACTCAGTGGTTGAATGGGTATCTGTGGCCTTAAAAAGGTTGGGGAATGAAGGGCATAGAGAAAGAAGGGGGGAGGGGCCTTGCCCTTACCAAACAAAACAATCGTATTCCATGTATTATGATAGCATAACACCTTACTAAAATGGCTAAAAATGGTCTTGAGATTTTCATCAATGTTTAAAAATTTTAAATATTGCATGTGTTATGGTTTTGTTTTGCATTCATTTTTCTTTTTTTAGTTCTGTTTACAAAATATAACATTCAAATGAAGGTAACAGAGGTAATTTGTATGTAGTCAGTACAGCATAAAAAAAGATGTGGATTTCAATAGTCTGGGGTTAAAGGGGGTCAAAGAACGTCAAAGGCCTACTAGACTGTCCCCCAAAATAAAGTTTTATAGGAATTATAAAACTGGGATATGCTCTTTGCTAGATACTTCTAAAATGTGAATTAACTCCCTTCCATTTTTCTCATGCAAATTGTCAAGGTTAATGCAAGAGCTAGAACAGACATTATTTGTAGCCTTTCATGATGTCATGATTTTGACATCTTTTTGTGGATGGTAGTTTGTATCTTGGGAATGGGTGGGGTGTATTCGGTCAGAATTTGGGAAGTTAAATCTTGTGCTGAACTTAATCTGGTCACTTAAAAAGAAAAACACAAACACTATGATAGAACTTCAAAGAAAGTTAAACATTTCTGTGATAAGGAAAGGATACATTATTGGATGGCAGTGGTGGCAGCTGGAAGACAGAAGGTGGCTGTGTCAGTCTCACATCAGTAGTACCTAAATGGGAAAGAAGTACAGACAAGTTAGAACTTCAATGCCAGAGATGCAATGTATACTCTGATTAATTTCTTCTATTTACAACTTGAACTATATCAGTGGTCTCCCATAAGCATTGTTAATAAAACAAAGTGCAAACAGATCAGTTTGCTGATGTTTTGGCATCTTAATAAGGTTGAAGAAACTTGTTAGTGGGGGAAGATGGCCTTAAAGGAAGAACGTGAAATTTTGTGCAATGATGGTGTGGAGAAAATACAAAATTTAAAAAAAGGGCTTTAGCTTGCAGTTTTTCTTTCTTGCTGTATTAAAATCAAGGCAATTAAACTAGTAGGAACATCATTTAACTATTTTGAGATGTGCTTTTGCAACTCACCTGTAGGATGGAAGTATTGATGTGCACGAGGATTAAATATATTTCCAGTTTTTAGTGGCATGAATAATGCAGGAAGACTCACATCTGTGTCAAAGATAGGATAGTAACAATTAATCGTCTCATCTAAAAAGCACTTAGAAAGGCAGTTTAGTGTGTTTAAACACTTTCTGACAATACCTAAAAGAGATAGCTATTTAATGGGAGGTTTTCACATTAAAAAAAAAATTTCACTTCTTCACACATATTTTCTTTCATTTTTGCTGAGCGAAGGTAAAAGTTCTTTGCATGTTGCTGATGAACTATGATGAGGTGATCAGGAAAGAGCATAGCATAATAGCATACCAACATACAAAAATTATACTTTTGTTTTTACCTTGTGAGACTACATTGAGAATAAAACCCAAACATATTAGTTTCGGACTCTATCAATACAGCTAAAAAATTAAAAAAAAGGAACCACCTTTAAGTGCATCATACACAAGCTCTTCTTGTTTGCTGAGCTTGTGTTGGCCAGCCAGTTTCTTTTCCAAACTATCTTTTAGCTCTTTAAGTGTACGTTCACTCAGCTCCTGCTTGTGTATCTTCGATTCTTCTTGAAACAGCCGTAACCGCTCAAAGAACTGCCAGGACAAATGTTAAATAAGAGAGAGATCTTTAGACTTGTTGTTTTTGACAGTAACCTTTATAAAGGAAAATGCTCAATTTAGTTATGAGCAAATTATGGGGTTTTTTTTATAATGGCCTACTTCTTTTCACCTCTTTTATTACACATAGAATTACTGTTGTTACATCCCCAGAAACTTTTCTAAGTCTGGAAGCAAGAAAAAGACAATTTCAATCTGCCTAACATTTAAACATCTGCTAGAGATGGATAATATATTAATCAAATAATAAGAAGGCTATGTAAGCCTGGTTCTGTTATACCAAAAAAACTCAGCAGCCTGTAAGTAAGCTTAGTAGCGTTTTAGTAGCTGCATCAATCACTGTGTATTTAGAAAGGAAGGCATAAATATATAAATTTGCACAGCTGGCTGTTCTTGCAAATAAGATCAACATTTGCTTACATCTTGAGGTAGACTTTCCCCCCACTTGGGCAAAGCATGACCAACTTTAACTTTTCGCTGACTCTTTGCTGTCCTGGGGGGCTCAGATCTGTTAAGTAAAAGCACAACAAATTGTTGGGATTCAATTAAGGACTACTACACATATTGTTCATTATATTTTAATTCTTTGGCTGCTTGTTTGTTAGCCTCATTGTCATTTATTTTCTTTATTTGTCCTGACACTGGTCATTAAGTGGGAAGGGGATGCTGAATGAATGCATCAGCTGACGGGCTCACAGCAGAAGCTTGTCTTGAGTGGCAGTAAGCAGGCCTGTATGGTACCATCAGATCAATAGGATCCACATGCGTGCTTCTTTAATAATCTGGATCTTGATCTCTTTTTGTAAGAAAACCCAGGTCTCAGATCCACATAGAAGGATCGACTTTACATTTGCATCTATATCTTTCTGATTACCTTGACTTTGTGCCTCCTGATTCAAGCATTGATTTTACTTCAACTGGAGTAGTAAGACGGGACATAGTTTTTTCTGCAGAACTTGATCTTGGTGTCATGGTCTTCTTTGGTGGCATAGGGATGAAGTGGACTGGTCCTGGTGAGGATGCACTGCCACGGCTGATGCGACTGTTGTGGCTGCTTGTAGACAGTGGTCGCAGAATCTGTTGCTGCTGCTGCTGCTGTTGTGACAGAGCCAAGTTCTCCTCCTGCATAGCTTCCAAGCTCTGCATGAGCTCCTGAAGCCTCCTTCTGCAGGCAGAAAGTTCCAGAAATTGAATTAAGAATTAAAGAAGCATCATAGATAAAATAATGACTGGGTAAGTCTGTCAACCACAGGAAATGCACACTGCTCATATTGAAATAGAAATGCCTATGATGCTACTTGCCTATTTGGCAGACAGACAGACTGTAACTGGCCCAAAACATCTTTTTCATTCTATGTTGTAACCATTATATAAGTTACCCCTCTCCCTAAATTAAAATGTTTTTCCCAAATGTTTTGACAGCTCTAATCAAGTCTCAACCAAATCAACTCACTCATATTCTTCTTGAATATACTGCAGCTCTTCTTGATGCCGATACACCAGCTGGTCATATTCCAACTTTGTCACAGTTTCCTGCATCAAAATGTGACATAACCAATGGATTTTAAAAAAACAGATGACTGCACAGATGGAAAGCATGAGAATAAATCAGAGGAGCAGAGTAAGAATGTAGCATAATAATATTGAATTTGTAGGGCTCATTTCCCTGTATGGAGGTGAGCTCAATATGCTGTGCACAAAAAAATTACAAAATGAACCAACAAAGAGGGGTGGGGGAATTGTTGTTTTACGCCGTGTCAGCAGCTAAGGCTATATTACGGCAAGCAGTCAGCCCTGTAAACAGATGCCACGTGCAGAGAACCAACAAAGAAATGCATACAACTGAATATAGACAACATAGCGGAAAACATGAACAAAGTGTGTGGATGAAAATGAGGAGTGAGAAGGAGAGATTGCTGACTATAAAAGATATTTCTGAATGATGTGGGTACTGGGGTCAGGCCAGAAAAGCTTTAAATGTAGACAAAGGTCAAAGAGAAAGGGGCAGGCTGTAGAAAGGGTAGAAATTCAGAAGTGCTATGTTGGATATTTCCATGGTAGGGCTAGAAAGATGAAATTATAACCTCTTCATGTGCTTATTTTTGTCAATTATGTGGCAGAGATTTAGACTAAGGATGTAAATATAGGTGCATTGAAAACATGATGAACATAAACAACATGGACAGGTAAAGACTAGGAGGTCAAGCTATGGATCATTCAATAATTTTGAAGGCATGCAATGCAAAAAATACTGCTGATTTATGTCCGAAATGAATCATGGTTTTTTTTTTCCTTATTAAACTTGACTCTCAAGATATGCACCGTTTAATATCATTAACATTTTGAGACATGACAGAAAATGATTTTATTTTTAGATAAAGTTCATTTTCTGTGGCAGAATGTGTAGCAGGAGATTATCACATCCTATATAATGATTATGTCTTTGGGAAATAAATTTACCTCTTGAACGTCTGGGGTGAAGATTACTGCAGAAGTCGAACGATCCATTGCCTCTTTGTGCAGATCCTCTTTAGTGGTGGTGCTGAGATCAATTCCAGTCAGTTCAAACACAAGATCATTCAAACCAAGTGTCCCTGTTGACATTGATGTTCATAAACAATCCAGTCTTCTTGACATAAATTACAGATAAAACAGAAGAAGGCCATGTGCTTAATGTATTGTAATTATTAATTAAATTTAATCTTCATTTTTTTCTCTTTCCCCACCGCATTGCTAGCATACTATGTAGCTATTAATTCTAGAATTGTCCATTCGGAGATTGCTATGCAATATTTCTTCATGCAAAGTATAAATCCATGACACATCAACAGCAGAACATTATTACTGTTCTAACTTCATCTAAATGGGAAATGTGCAGATATCACAGTGCTTATAATTATTCTGCATAATAATTTATGATGTAAATTATTTTCAATCTCAAAAGTGTGATGCAAGAAAGTGTTCACGTTTGCTTTTACTACAACCACCCCTCCCCTCCATGCTCTTTGTATTTATTTCCAATTAGTTAAAATAAAGGGAATGCATATAATAGATGATGTTGCATGGGTGCAAAGTCTCACAAAAGTGTTTGGTGGAAATACAGTTCTGAAACAAATAGACTGGCAGGTTTAAAAACTCAGAGAAAGGAAAAAAAAAAACAACCTCAGAATAAAGCACACCTTACTGTCAGAAAATCTGTACCCACTAATCTATTAGATGTGCTCTACTCACCATTTTGTCACATGCTATACTCACCGGTCTGTCTGGTGTACATGCGTGGACGTTCTCGTTTCCCCCAGAATAGCATGAGAGGCACTGTTCCACATGGCTTATGTAAAGCATCAGACCTTCCAGCATGAAGAGGGTAAAGCGGAAATGGCAGAATGTTAATATCTCTTGCTTGATCTTCCTGAAGCACTGTGTGCATTTTATTGTCTGAATTGTCATCAGGCAGCATGAGTTCAACAGAGTCTGAAACAGAGTCGAAGTCTGCTAGGTCCGATGAAGATCCCAATTCTAGTTGTAGACTCGTGTCATTACCATATACTGGCTGCAGGTAAACTGTTTGGAGATTCTGTTGCAAAAAAGTGTATGGATAAACAGTTTAGTAATAGGGATCCAGTTTTTATATCTACTGGTCTATAAAGATAAAATACTTGTAGAACAATTAACTTCACATTATTTATAATGGATTTTTTCATGGATGTTCTTAATGTTGTTAGTATCAGCACATTTGCATCTTAAAGATGTTGTGGTATCAAATATTTTTCTAATACAGAAGTGAATACTCCAAGTTTTTTCACCTGGAAAAATGATTACTTAAATGATTTCTTATTAAAATAATGAAGACACAAAGTGCTTACCGATTCTTTAATGTCTTGAAAGTTTATTGATGCCATTGCAAAGAGCTCTTCATACTGACCATGATGCACTGCCACTTGAATGTTTGCAGGTTCTGCTACTTGTTTGTTCAGTTGTAAAGCTCCTTTTGGTACTTCCTCAGGTACCAGAATCTCAAATTCTTTAAACCTTGATGAAATAAAACTAACCTAAACAAGAGCACCTAAGACTGGAACACAATTGTTTAAGTACGTACGTAGTGTATCAATTTTCTCTATAACATAAACTTATATTCTATTTACTAAAAGCCATATATAAAAGTAAATAGACTACTAAACACCTATTATAGATTTTGTCACTTTAAGGAAAGTTTCAGTCACTAGAGAGTAAAGATAGCTAAAAATGCTTACAAATTATACTTAATATCAAAGACTTGAAAGTTAACTTACTTTTTATGTTTCTTGACACCACCATAGTTTGTCAGCGAGACTATAAAATCAATTCATACAATTAGCTGTGATTAAAAAAAATGGCATACACATGCACGTGTGTGTGTATCTTCACATGTAAACACACAAATACATCAGAGAAAAGTCTAAAGACAGATGTTTTTAATAACTATTTAAATTAAATGTACATCCTCTATTTTTCACAATGAAAGAACAGGCTATAGTGTAGTATCTGGCCATTCTTTTGTATTCTTACTTAAAACATGTACAAACAATTCTGACACTAACCTTCAGGAGATGGTCTTGTTGTACTCATCCCATGTACTGCAGCCTTGGGCCGCTTGGCAGGCTGTTCCACTTCAGACTGCATTTTAAACAAAAGTCCCATTTAATGATCTCTACCATTCTCTAAGCTTCAACTATTCCAGATTTTATATCACTGTATTTTATGCATTTTTACTCTCCTTGACCGGTTATCAAGAAAATTATTGAAAGTTATATTTATATCTATATGACTTGAGAAGTTTTCACAACTGCACCCTTGTGTTGTGCTGAATCCTTGCAAAAACATGCAAGAAATCAAAATCCTCAAAAACAGAGCTTTTAAAATGAGATACTGTAAGCATTTTACAAAGAAATAAAGACAGAAACATTCTTTTAAAAATGCTTTCTATAATGCATGGGATTTCTACTTCTTCATCATCTGCTGGGTCCAAGATCCCAGTTTTGAAGATCTGATCATTGCAGGTGAGTGTACACCTCAACTGTGTCTGCTGCAGGCCATCAGGGCAATATACCCGCACAAACAAAGATCTGTCATACTCAGGCTCTCCTGTCCATACAGCAGACTCTGCCACTGGTGGCTTGACAGCTTGGGTCACCACTGTCTCCTCATTAAAACGAACTTTCTGTGAAGCAAATGATATGCATGGTTAATATTCATAAGATTAAAAACTTTCCCAGCACAGTAACACTCGTCTGGTAAATCTGAGAAAAGGACAAAAAAATGCGGCCTGTAAAATTAATTCTGATATTATCCAACACGAAAAAAGATGGACACTTTATTATCATGTTATAATTTCATCACTTATATATTTGTTCCTCTATATATATAACTGCACCAATTATTATTACTATTATTCATCCTGTTGGACATTCAGATTTATAACACTATGTATCTAAGAAACGTTAAACACAAAACTTGAAAATATTCTTCAGAAAAAGTTGTACTATCATAACGAAGCTATTTTACCTTTGGTGAGCCAACACGACTGAAAGTATCATCCAGATTTTCTTCCTCATCTTCTGCAGTGACATGTATGACTATAGGGATATGAGTAGCTTCAAAGCCATTGAGTTTTATTTCTGATCCTTCAAAGCCTGATTCTTCATCTGCTTCTTCATTATCAGTATCATCACTATCCTCTTTTCATTGTCTTCTTCATCATCTTCATCTGCATTATTTTCCTCATCTCTATGTTTATTCTCTTCACCTTGTTCATCAGTGTCTTTGCTGCCCTTTAGTCCAGATTCAGCTCTAGCAATTGGTGCCTTATCTGCCACATCTTCATCTTCAGACTCACTTGATTCTTCAAGAGCTTGAGTGTAAGCCTGGACATGCTCCAGCCCCATTCTAGCTTTCTGTTTGATGGTCTCAATCAGAAACTTCCAACGACGACCATGACCTTTGCTAGAGGTGACTTTTGTAAATAGTTTCTCCCAGTTCATGATACGTTTTTCTCGAGCAATGCGCTTAGACTGTTAAAAAAATGAAATCAACAAGCATATGCATTCACACCAGGCAAAAATTGGCTATAAATGCTTCCAAAGATGTGTATATATATATATGTGTGTGTGCCAATAAGTACATTGCATAAGATGAAATCCCTATGTATGTCCATGATAAAATTTTACAGTGTTTGGATTTGGCTTCTTAAAATTTGCTTTATCTTCACTTCAATTTTCTCAAATATGTATGTCGTTAAATTGTGGCTAATAAAATGTAGCATACATGACAAATCATAAACATGATATAGCATTAAAATGTTTCTTAATTTAAACAAACAAATTATAGCCATAACACATCATTAAAATGCTAAAAAGGAAAGAAATCTGTACATGAGCATCCACGAGCTGAAGTCGTTTTATAGCAATGTTCAGCTGCCGTTGTTTACTTTCATAATCTTCATGAAGCTTTTTGAGAGCTGCACTCTTTTCTTCCCATGGCGTGGAGAAGAGTCGCACCAGTCGCACTAATTCATTGACTGTCATGTTCAGATCACTTATGCTGAAGAGCATAATCACATCAGAGCATAAGGTCAGTCATTAAGCAAACTCATAACAACTTTAATCCTTTACATTATGACGACCTCTGAGAGCAAGTTTATGTGTGTCATGTCAGGAATGTGTGTGTGTGCATGCACAAACTTAAAAAGATCTGTGTAAGTCAATGGACAAGGAGTCTTGGGCCGCCAAATGTATAGACCAAAACTAAGACATCAATCTGCAGCCCATCTTACTTGTATTTGTTTATAATGAAATACTTTTTAATACAAACAAATAAAAAATATAGTTTTTATAAGTTTGCCAAGATGATTTGTATCAGCTGTTTGGTAAAACTGCTGTACCAACATTAAAACAAAAGTTTGAAGTGCTATACAGAACCTGCGAAAAAGCCTGCTACTGGTCATTGCCAGCTGAATGAGAACTGGAGGGGGCAGAGCATGGTTTAGCAACTTATCCTTCAGATCCAGCATCTGCACAAGAATCAGTAAACACTATTTTCACTTTCTGATTGTAATGTACAAAGTTACAATCATTTTAGAGGAAGTGTGCTTTTCTTGAGTAAAGCGACAATATATTTCCATTTCATCTGCCATCTAGTCTAAATTTTTTTGTGACAGACTGTAAAGGGAATCTATTGTTCTGTCTTCTATTTGAATACTTATTTGCTGGTTTACTTCACTTTTGGTACAGGATGCAACAGTGGGATGACTTTTATTTGTTGTAGTCTACCCAGAGAATATAGTCTTCAAACAATGCAAATGTATTTAGGCTTAATTTGACAAATTTCACTTGCCTCTTTAAAAGAATTGTGCACAAGGGCAATAGCATTTAGTACACCATCACACAGCCCATCAAATTTGTTAGGTTCTCCATGTTGTGTCAAAAACTCATCCTCCTCATCATCATCATCTTCAGATTCACTTTCACTGTCTTCATCACCCTGATAAATTCAAAATTAAAATATGAAATGATAAAAATCTACTATACTAGTAACAATGATTGAGAGATGCATTATACTTTAAAACACAGACGCTCTGCAACAAACAGATAGGTTATATAATAAACTCCTGTATCTCTTGTGTGCATATATTTGCGAGCTAGCTTATAATTGCACAGCCAGTATAGTTAGAGAATATATATATAAACATGAGGTAATTACAACTTGAGCAAGTTTGACTTTGTCAATATTTTACAAATTCATGGTAAAATGATGTAATTTAGTATGAGATGCTAATAGCTGAAAATACTGTACTATAAAATAATGTTTAAAATGAACTTTGAAAATATTCATATTATAAACATTCATAACAATTATAATTTATATTATAATTATAATATATATATATGCCTTATATTTGTTTTTCATACATGACAAAAACATCTCTAAAACAGACATTTTAATATAGGCAATTACCACAAAAAGTTTCACCACAGCAGTAAGCCTTAAGCATGCTTGTATATGTGTATCAATGTACATATGTTGATGTGTGTACTTACATTCATGTATATATATATGACTATAGATGTGTGTTGAGGGTTGTGTATATGTTTTTTAAGTAGTCTTAAAGCATACTACACCTCTTTTTCGGGTCGGTCATCTTCATCCTCTTCTTCTGTCAAAGCCTCCAAATTTTTTCGATTGTTCCCTAGAAGTATAAAAGTTAAATATGACCGATGCTTTCCGTGTGACACATTAGAGAATTAAAACAGCTTTTACGGTACAGAAACTGAAATAAAATGCGCATGCGTTTCTAAAATATTCAGAAAACTCTTGAGATCTTTTAAGCTTGATGACTTTGAATAGTGTCCCAGGAGAGACTATAATACGTTTCGTCAACAAACTCTATACAGCGGTACTTACTTATGTTATAGTATGAATATTTTTATAACGTAAATAGCATATGTAGATTAATGTTTTAATTGTATGATTAAATATACCTCGATCCATTCTTTTATGTAGTTCTTGGTCTCACACAACCGAAAGCACTCGGTCAGAGCACCGACTCATTCACCATCACCGCCATTGCAGGACGCCAACTTTGTTGTCATGATAGGTCACGTGATGGCTCATTGCGTCACGGACGTGTACAAGTTCGCGGTCAAAGGCCGAGGGAGTCTAGTGCGTAGGAATATGTTCAGCTTGCCTTGGGGATGTGAACTCCATGCTGACAGTGAACGACGTTCACATTCTTGCCTCCTCACTATCTTTTTCGACAGGCCAGCTGTCCTCCACTCCCAGGTTCCTACGCTAATGTAGACATTATAGTGATGTAAGTTAAAACAACAAGGAGATGCAAACAAATCAGTAAAGCGGCTTACAAGATTAGGTAGAGGACAAAAGAAAGATGATAGCCTACACAAAAGTAAATTGAACAACCCGACGGATCGACTAGTCCAAAATAAGAACAAGATGAGAAAAGGGTTTTAACATGGTCATGGCATTGCAAGTTAATAAATGGGTTTGTATCAAATATGTCTAGTCATGCCTTTTCCTAAGATTCGGTAGTTGTGGTGGGTGCCTCGCTCCTTTCGTGCATAGGTCGACCGTCGAGGATATATTTTTATGGTGTCTCGGGGAAGTTCACTTTGTGTGGTATCTGATGCCTAGACGCCTACGTCTTACATTGCATTCTTTCAAGTAGCTATTAAGTTGTTTCAGCAACAGACTTAAAAAAAAGGTTACAAATTATTTTCATCCACCACCTCTGTCATACAATAAAAACTGCCCATGTGTGACGGGCTCATAGATCCTGGAACATCCCATGTCCTGCAGCTTTGCTCACTACTCAGACACGGACAGAGCAGCCTCTGGAAGGAAAAACTGATAGGAACCAAAGAAAACATTGGTTGGGGGGGGGGAGATGGGCCCATGCACCTTCTTCATAGCTACAGAAAGTCTAAAAAGCATGATCCCTGGAACACACATGAACAAATAAATCCCCTTCACCCAACACACAAACAACAGCAAATATAAACATTTAAAATTTATTGTTTATGTTATATACAACACAGTATGTAGTGCTTGCATAAGCACGTAGGCTTTTTACATGCTCATAAGCTGCACATGACTTGTACAACTCAAGGTAAAAAAGATGTACAATAAACATGTACAGTGACAGAACATTTATACATTTCTTTTACTGCCAACATCTTACAGAATTTTGCTATCCAAGACAAAAGTCTGGTAGCAGAAACATGAAATATAAGCACAGCTTTAACAAATATGAAATTGTGATTTTTATTCATTGGCAATGGAAGAATCTGCACATTTGCAACATACATATTTTTATGATCCCACATACACGTGGGGACTGATGGATATTATTTTGCATTGTGAAAGCATACAATGTACATGGCTATAACAAAGTTCCCACTCACGGGATGTTCATTTAAGATGTGCATTTTTCTACTATTCCTGATCTTCCCAGTATAGATTTTGTCCTTAATTAATATTTTCTATCACCTTATTTTCTAGTTATTTCCTCTGCCACTCACAAAAACAGACAACCCAAAAGGTAGACTTTAGATTCATACCATGGACCCAACACAAACTGGATTGCTGGCAGTTTTTTGGAAAGTTTAGCCTCTCCTCAAGTCTTAAGCTGACCAGTCTCGGTAAGCTCTTAAAAAAAAAACAATGTCCAGAACCACAGCAGATGGGGAATTCTTCTTCTCTTCTTGTTCCTATTCACCCCGTGGAGCATAGGGCCGCAACCACACCCCGCCATCGGACCCGGTTAGATGGGGAATAGAGAGTGCCAAATTTTTTAAATTTTATATGCCAGTATGTTTGTTACTTAGCTTTGGGGGTTTTTCTCCCTTTTCCAGCAAGTCTTCAGCCTCCACTCCCCCTGGCTTAGAGCCAATTAACCAAAAACAGAGCGTACAAGTATGAGATGTTGCATTTCCATCAACACAAGAGTTTACACTATGTGCTTTCCATTTTTATGTTAAAGCTCATATGCAAAAGACCCATTCTTGGAGTTTGCATGACAATTCATCAGCTAGTAGTCCATTCTGTATATGGCCATGGATAATACCCAAATACCATTATTCCCACCATAAAAAAAAGTAAAGCAATGCTCATTTGTTTAATGTCAGTTTTATGAAGCGATCTGAGAATGGCCCACCTTAACACACACATATATAAATATTACATGATCTATACACATCTTTAGTTTTCTAAAATGGTTATTATTAATGTCCTATTCAGACCACATTCTGTGGTGGGAAACAAGGTTATTAAGCTACTTCAAAAGTAGCAGAGAAGAGTAGTGAAAAAAACCCACCAGGTATACAACAGTGATTTGTATTTTTATGGCGAGATGAAAGCATGGGAGTTTATCTCAGTGCAGTTTACATAAAAACAAGCTAACGAAAGCATTAAACTTGTAACCTCTTGTCGGTTAGTCTGCAAGTTTCTCAGAGGTTTTTTTTTTCTGCAAGAGGAGATGGGTGGGGTGGCGGACTGATCACTAGTAGAGCTTATCTGTGAAAAGCTTATTTCAAGGAACAAGGATATTATATACTCCCTACTAAGAGAGCTATTGGTCATAGCAGGTCATTCATGTTTCCCCATACACCCCAAATTCAATCCCCCCCAAAAGAAAAAAAAAAAATTTAAATTCTGTTTATGGCATATACAAATATTTACAGTTACAGTCAAATGATTTGAGAAAGAATTCACAAAAGACCAAAATTGTCACTTAAATATTGCTACTTTTGTTAAATGTAAATGAGTCTTTCACACTATTTGTTGACTATTTACAAGCATGAGGCACAGAACTAAAGCAGCTCAAACAATTTGAACATCATACATGTATTACAGTTTCTCCTAAACTTCAATCCAAAAGGAAATTATCAAAATGTACCATACTGCTTAAGTTATATAAAAGTGGCTGAAAGTTTATAAACACAGTTATATAAAAGTTAATTACCATTCATGGTAATAGCCCCATAATCTCAAACAGCATGTCTGCATTTTCCAAAAACTGAAAAAACAACAAAACATCAGTCGATATACCCTACGGCACATACTCATTAACTTTGACTTCCTCTCTTCACCATCATACTATACAATCACCATACATATAGTTATGACCAAACAGTACACCTATCAAATGTTCCAAGGAAAAAAAAAAAAATCAACCACGCAGAAAACACTTCTCAATCAAAAATAAATATTTTACATAGAAGCAATGTCACTCCTTTGTGTTGTTTTTCACTTTCCTTGTTAAATAGGATGCTTTAATCCAGCAATATTATTTCAGATTTTAGGTTACAGGTATTTTTATGTTATTCTCTTTAACTCCTTTAGTAACAGTTTTTAATAATAGTAAATAATAAATCTATAAAATACAGCAGGGTTATGCATAATGTGTTGAAGTTCTAGGCAGACCAATATATACTTGATGTTGCTTCACAACTCTATTCACAAGACATTTATTAAACATTTACAGGAAAAATCATTGTGGACTACACAGAAAAGTGCTACGGTAATTAAATATTTCGTGTGAAATGCCATCATTTTCTTGTTTTATTTTTATTATCTTATTTTAGTTATTTTCTTTAGATCTTATACTATGTCTTATTTTTATGCCACTGATGCTCTTACCAGACATATTTTTAAAAAAATGGACAAAGGAAAATGTTGTAAAGGACTGGCAAATGTTATCACTGCCGCCTTAAATTGTCCAATCGAGCTTCAAGATCAGCATCAGCATCTCCAACAGCAGCTGCCTGTGGAGCTTTGGCAGGACCTGCTTTTGCAGACAGTGATGATCCAGTTCCTGGCAAACCTGCAAACAAGACATGGAGATCATAACACAAACTGCTTTTCACTTCCATATTAACCAGATAATATTCCACTGTCATGAATATGGAGCAACTAAGATCAGCCTGCCAGAAAATTAGATTGTATGAGGGTGTTTAACCAGCCACTAGCGTTCACAAAGGACTCAGGGGGGATGATGATGGGGGAGGGTATTTTATTATCATTGTTATAAAAGAAGATACTGGTATAGAAATTTATAAGAATACACATGACTTCATCCAAGTTTACCTGACAACTCATCAGCCATCTGAAGTCCTAATTCATCCAGCACCTGAGCAACGATGGCATCACTGAAAGACAACCACAAAAATGTAAAGGACCATGATCACAGTATGGTGTATTTTTTTCATTAAATTTGTTTTGATTGTAAATAAAGCTTTACAAGTAGTATTTGGGTAGTACTTTGTTTCATGAGCTTCAGGTGCGAACACAAAAGCATGCACCAGATCTCCAGATTTTCAAAAAATCAGTTCTTTATGAACACTGGTTCTGGAGAATTACATGTTTACATACTCAAAATTTTACTGTGCACAATTTATATACTGCCTGCAAGAATTTTGAGAAATGGCTAGATTGCACTTTTTTTAAATGGAGATATTTCTATATTCAAAAATTCCAAATTTGAACCTTTCCCATAAAAGTATAGCAAACTCAGGTGGCATGGTGACTTTCCAGTTTGTATCTCCACTAGCAACAATAACCTCACATCTCTAAAGTACATAGAATGTGCACAAGCAAATGGAGGATTGGACAAGCACAAAAGACCTGTGAAAAGTGTGGTTATGAAGAAATAAAGTCATTCTATTCCAACAGAGGATGTGATTCGTCAAAAATAGTTATCAGCATCAAACAGCTTGTTCCCTGGTAAAATTCTCTAGTATTTTTATCAGCAAACTCAGTTTCTCATGTTCAGCAATGTTAAACTTCAATTATTACCTTTCCTCCTCATCATCCTCATCGCCCAATGCATCATCAATGGCATCACTCATCATTTCTTCCTTCATGTCCATCATCTCAGACTGCTTTTCAAACTCCATCATAATCTTCTGAATCTGTGGTAGCTTGAGCTGTAAATGAAGTCAGTTCATATCAATAAAAAATTGTAACCTAAATAAAATCTGGATGTTTTTTCGGACAAGCGTCTTTCTTTATTTCTATTTCACTAGCACTACCAATCTATTAAAAAAAGTTTATAAATCCAAACCTGTCTGTTCATTGTTGCCATAGCTTTCGTGACACCCTTCATAGCCTGGGCCATCGTATTATTAGCTTTAAGGGTCTGGATCTTCAGTGATACTGCCTGAATATTTGCTCGAAGGGCAATGAACTTCTTTACATAGCGACGAGTGCGAACCAGGTCTTTGGCCATTATCTTTACTGCATCCTGCCAGAAAAAGCAACTATTAATATTATTCATGTACAAGTCATTTATTGTCTGTTAGCAAAGACAATGACAAAGATTTACAAATGTTTTCCCTTTGCCTTCAAGCTGAACTGGATCTTACATTTCAAACATTGAATTTCGTGGTTGTAAAGAAAACGTTCCAAGTCTTTATGATACTGCATGCTATACTGTGCCTTTACTGCATGCAGAACTGCGAAAGAGGTCTCATGGTCAATAAACCCAATAAAAAAAATTATATATATAAATTATACACTTTGCTAACATCTTATTATGAGAATTAAGGCTAAGGGGTAAAAAAAGGCTTACCATCTGCCCTTGCTTTGCCATTTTTTTAATATCTGCAATAACTTTCTTTTCCTGCTGCTCCATTTTTTGGCGTTCACGATCAAGGTCCCGCATGGCTTTGTTCAGAGCTCTCTGATTTTGGCGTAGCATTTCTTCTGGTGTCTTCTTGCGACCAAACAGCCACTCCATGATGAGAGATTGCTAAAACAATATGAGAATATAATAAGAAAAATATAATGCGATTGATATAGACCACCTAACTGCTACAAATAACTGACACATATATGACATACATTTGAAATATAACCAGAATGCAACTTGAAATAGTGACTTGTGCATAATAAAATTATCACTGGACAAATATTAGGATCATTAAAGCAGACAATAACTTGGTCCTGTCTCTGCTTATCTTTGGTGCCCTTTAAGGGTGTTGTGTTCTTTTATTTTGCCCTTATTTTGTGCCCCTTTATTAAACAAGCTCCTCAATCATACCAGTCAGAATGCAATATAAGTTACAATGACTATTAATCAAAATAAGGTTAAAATATACAATAGAAATAGGTACCACATAAGTTATAAACCTTAGCATAGGGAAGGAAGTGCCCAACCCCCTTCTTTTCATGGCTGTTAACTTCCCTGATAAACCAGGCACCCATCTCTGCTAGGTGGGCAGAAAGAGTTTACTCAGTCATCTGCCCACCTAAGTAGTGAGACTGTGCTCTAAAGTCAAGAATTTTAAACACAAGGTTTCACAAGCTCCCTCCTTACATAAGTACTCAAATGCTCATGTGAGAAATACGATTTACAAAGACTTTGCAAAAACTATTAGTAATACTAAAAGCAACAATTTTTTTAAATCAAATACAAAATTCTCCTCGCTACATGTACAGGGTATTGACAGGTATCTTCCATTCAGTTCAACTGATATTTTCTAACAGTTAAGGATAAGCATACAATCACCTCAACAACACTTGTAATAAAAGTGGTGTATATTGAATAATTCCAGCCAAACTGCACTGCTTCCTTTTGACTGCCTGTGTACAATTCCACTTAAGCAGCAACTATAAATATACAGGATTTATAAATCAGATAAATCAGTTTTGCTTAAATCTAATCCACAAACACTGTTAAACACAAAACATTTTAAGTATTTGCCAGCTTAAGGCACAGTCTTGTGCTTTTCTTTCAATCACCAATATAGTGTTTTCTTTGATATTTCTAATTTTTCTAAACATTATTCTATTTTACAAACCCTTTACATGTTCCTGGTTTAAACTCTCTTCAAAGTTTAAAAATTCCGGTATAATCTCAGAATAAACAATATATTGTAGGTGTAAATTAAAACGGAATTTTACAGTTAAAAAGAACATAGTGTATAAACATATTCTATGAAATTACTGGGTAATAAATTAAAAACACTGAAAATTATGTAAAACTGCCTTTGTCTGCGGTTTTTTTTTTTTTCTCTCTCTCACACTTACTGTAAGACGTTGCCAATATCCTTCGTATCCCACTATAGGTTAAAAATAATAGTCCTCTTAGTAACAACTGAATTTTGAAATAACAAATGTCAATGAATGAGGAACCATATATTCTGCTTAGGACTACAGAGAGCACATATGAACAGCCGTATCTGGTTTTATGTGCTACACGATAACGATGAGTAATTTTCATGAGCGGATTCCTCAGACTCAAGAGTCAAGTCACGAGTAGCCCCAATTATAAATTGTTGTGAAATCCCCATTTCTATATAATCATCATTTTGATAACTGATCAATGCATTTTTTGCGAAAACCATAAAAGTTTCTAATAAACAGTGAAATCATACCTCAAAAACAATACAGCCAAATACAATTTTCTGTTTACAGTGCAGATGGGTGCATCAGGAACTGTTTGTAGTGGCTCACGAGTGACGTCATAAAAATAGGGGTGGTAGCCTCCGTTCCTTATTAGAAAAAAATACTTTGATCAAAAGCCATAAAAACCTTACTTTTTGTTATTAATTGGAACATATTACTATTTAATATATTTCATAAGGATGTTTGAGAATTTCATAAAGAACTATCTTTTTGTCGAGTCTTTTGTTTACAGACTAACATGAAGAAGTATCCTAAGATGGCGGCATCTGCAGTGCTGTGTGTGTATGATTGGGGTGCGTAATTTTTTTTACGTTTGGCTATTTTATCGTTTTTATTGAGGTTTTAAAGTTGAGGAATGGGTTCATTATTGAAGGTTTAATGAGCGAACTTTCTACCATGTTTATAACTTATTTCTTATGTTTCCACGAAAGTTAGGACGCTGAGTTGGCACAGTGCCGTAGTTGCTCGAGTTATTTTTGTTCCAGAAGTTCTGCTTTTAGTTGGTTATGATGAAGCCCCATTGCTACATTGAATTTCAAGGTTTCTGATTTAAGATTATATTAAACAATAGCTAAGTAACACCACTAAATATATACTGAGTGAACGAGACCATTTGAGTGCATTTCTTTACAAATGATAACGGCTGTGGTATGCAACACAGCAGTGAAAAGTGTCATTCCAGACGCTTCCCCCCACATTCCTTGAGATTAATATGTCAAAAATTTACAGAATACTTTCTTGCGTTTTTGTTTACATAATTTTGATGCATCAAATTTATTGTAGAACGTTTAGTGCAAAACAATTGTCATTTGCTACTAGGTAGGCAGGAAAATGTTTTAGTGGGAAGTTAAGTGTTACTATACAATTTCTTTCCTTATATGCAAGCTAAATTTTAAGCCAAGTTTAAGGTTATTTGCTTAACTGCTTAATACACTTTTGCTATCATGTATCAATGAAAACACTCAATTTTTAGAAGGATTTTGTAAAAAGTTTGTTTGTTCCCCTAATGTGGAATAAATTTTTTGCTACTAGGTAAAATTTCTGCAGAGCCCGTGCACTTGAATAACTTCTACTTTTTCCATTTTCTTTCTCTTTATAGAATAGTGTTTTGTAGGTTAAGGATGATGACATTTCTTTTGAATTTTTCTCTTTCATGTTTATATTAATCCCTCATCACTTTATGTAGTGTTAAAGTATGGGGGAGGGTTTATAAAGCCTTAGTGTAGTGTATAAATACATAAATATACCATTTCAATTTTGCGGATTTTCAGTTATTGTGGGTGGTTCTGGAACACATCTCCCGCGATAAAGAAGGGCTTATTGTATTAATTATTCACTCTTCACTAAATCTTGGTTATAATTTTTTTTTTTTTTTTTTGCAGCACTTATTTAGACTCTTAAAAGGACTGCCAAGAACAACAGGTATTTTTTTTTACCAAGACAACGAGAACATACCCACTAAGCCGAACAACCTGTGCCCAATTATCACAAGCTAGCACACACTGCATTTCTGAGGTTCTATTCAGCAAGACTACGCCAGGCGACAGGCAAGCGACTGAATCACGAGGCATTCAAGTCGATATTTTTGAGAAAAAGAAAAAGAAGTTTGGACTTCAAGCGACTTGTTGAGGACAGATATTTGTTTTGGTGTTGTGATTGCTTTTGTTGCATTCTTTCGACTGTTGCGCCATGTCAGTCAAGAAGATGAATAGTCCTCAGTGGAAGGTTAGCTATTATTTTCTTCTTTTTTTTTTTTTTTTCATTCATGTAAAAAGTTGTTCCCTACCTTTAACAGTTTTATTCTTGCATGTAGGATTATTTGGACAGAGGTTCCAATAATTCAGTAGTTTGTTTTGCATAAAACTCTTATATAGGGTTAATATGTAATATTCATTTAGATTCACCTTATTTCTGGGGTAGGTTAAGCTTGATGATTTGTATTTGAACTGAAGTTCATATTAAAATGTATTCTTTAAACTTTATATAACTAATGTTTGAAATATCTTGTGTTACATCTACAGATTATACATGATTTAGTGTTATCCAGAATTGCACATTGCAGAAAATCCAGCCGCCTACAGTACAAGATTCCGCCATCTTGTCTTTCCACCAGAGCCCCAGTAACACAAATGGTTCCCCTACCCCCCCAGCTACAACCACCTCTCCAGGTGCGAGGGAAAAGGGCTTTATTGACAAGTGTCAGGTGAGCAGTTAGTGTGTGTCAAGTATACAGATGATGTGTGGTTGCCTATTGCCTTTACAATCCTAAAGTAAGAACTGGATTATCTGGCAAGAAAGAAATGAATCTACTGACAAGGATAGGATTCTTTACCTGACTGTTGTCATTCCCTCTTTATAAAAGAAGTCCATTAATATGTAAATGTATGAAAAGGTAAATCTTGGAAAAAATTGCTCATTTGCAGGTTAAACATTGACAGAAGAAAAATGCATTATTTATATTAGTGGAAATAGGTTTCAATTGTTGCATTTTAAAAAGGCAGAACACTGGTCTAAGCATTTGAATGTAAATGTGTTTAGGTTTACTTGTATACTGAATAGATTCATGCACTGACTCTCCTAACCTTGCCCAATCTTACAGCATTCCTACGGATTTATCCAATGTTGCGACAAAGAGGACAGACTGTTCTTCCATTACAGTGAATATGGTGGCAATCTGGACACTATGAAAGTTGGTGGTAAGTATTTTTTTTTTTTTTTTTTTTTTAGCATACCTAGGAAAGCTTCGTAAGCATTCAGAATTTTCTGTCTTGCTTTTGTGCAGACTGTTGCAACTTAGATTTATGTGTGAAGGATCAAAGCAAAACAATATTATTTGCTTTTTTCCTAGCATATATATATGTCATAAAAAGTTTATCTTGTTTGTCATTAAAGCAGCCTTATAACTTTGATAACCATACTTCCTTACGAGAACAGAATTCAGCTTACAGTATATTCAAATTGTTTTCCCTACCGTAATCAATGTTGGTCATTAGTTTGATTGTGACAATCTGTGTCTAGACAATCCAGTCTTTTTAACTGTCAGTTATATCATGGTGTTTCCATTTTCTATTATAATCAGATTTCATGGATCATTCGTTCTTCTAGCTCCCTCTTCCTCCCTTTTCCTTCTTCTTTATTTATAATGGTAATATGTTAAAAGCAAGTTGATGTGTATGATGTCCTTCTATTTTCTTCTAGAGTTTACTGTCCATTGTTATGACATCACAGAAATAAAATATTCAAATAAAAACAGTAAAACATTGATAACCAGATTGTAAATAAATGCCTTGGAAATTTGGAATCAGATCCAGTTGAGTTCAGCGTGTCAAACGATCGGCGGACAGGCAAGCCAATAGCTGTGTCTGTTGTACGGTTAGATCTGCAGACAGTGATGCCAGAGGTGATCAGTGATGAACGATTTGTTGGGACAGTCATACAGGAGGCTAAACCTGTGAAAGGGAAGAATGTGAGTAAATGCTTGTTCTCTTCTTGCTATGTTCAAGATTAAAGTGTCATCAAAGTTTATAATTATATTGATTTTACCATTTTCAAGTTTGTTGATTTTAATAGCAGGAAAGATGCATTCAAGTTAAATTAGTATAATTATTCCTGCACCACTGATGTTTTTGTTAGATTGCAATCAAGAATATCTAAAGATGAAAAATAAGTGAACAAAACCAGATATTTTTAAAATTGAGATTTAAGGTCTCCGGTCCTTCATTTAGAGAAAAATTGCAGCATTATCTGGAAAGCATAATGCTACATAACGTGAAAATGTATTGAGACTTAGTTACATTTTAAGCTTTTATTTTTTTGTCAAATTGCATTCCAGTTGCATCACAGGTGTCTAGCTAATTGATTAAAATAAACAGGGTGTCCATAAAGTCCATGTGCAATTTAAAATGTAAGTGTATTTGATAGAATCTGTAAAAAGCACTAGAAATAATAAATACATTTTTTGTTGTTAATTCTGAACATATTCACCATCATTACTAATACAAAGGATAATACGATTCTGTAGTTCTAGAAAAACATTTTCAAGCTGATTTGCAGTAATACCAGCAATCACGTCTGTTATCCTAGCTTGCAAGTCTTATAAAAATTGAAGTTTGGATGAGTAGACATGTTTTCATGTCCCCAGCTCTAGAAAACTTTCCTCTCCGTTATATAGCCTTAGTTGCTGGCACAGTATAAAAGAGTTACCTAAAAGGTTTTTTTTACAGATGCTGCAGTTTCTTCACTAACACATGGCTTACCAGACTGGATTATCATTGACAGAACCTGTTTCTTTAAATTTTTTCTTTCACTTTGATACGGAATTTCCTGTCTGTTGGCACTTGTTACTAATACAGTGAAAGTTGGCTGTCCAGGGTTGAGCTCTTGTCTCGGATACACTGTTCTTTCTCTGCCTGTGGCATCTGTTTACAGGGCTGACTGCCTTGCCATAATAAAGTCTTAATTGCGGATGTAACCAACATGTCAGTCCCTGATGGCTACATAGGGGTGGGCTAGTTGTACAAGAAAAAAACAAAGATCGAACTTGCCGCACAACTGTAGAGTTTATTCAGAGTTTTACTTGGTGGCTGTCCTGCTGTTTCTCCACTCTCCCTTCCAAATCCAAAAAGCCTCCCTCAGCTGTAAAACTACGCTACTTATTTTATCCCTGTTGAACATTCCAGAACCATTTAGCCCCTCTCCCAAGGTTTTGTCACGTCCTTTCCCAGTCCATTTGGTGCCACTGCTCACCCCCACCCCGCCTTGTCTAGTCATTGTCTCCCCAAGTGGCTCAGGCAACTTTGCAACTTTGAGTGTAACAATAGACCCAGAAGCCGCAGGTGGACAGCTCAAGGCCAGCTATTACACAGCTGGCGTGAGAAAGGGACAGTCCTGGCGCTGTTAGACGCCGACTTTCTACAACCAAGGACATAACTGAGTACACTACTAGAGTGCTACACTGACTTAGTGGTTACAACTATTTTAAATTACACAGACTTTATGGACACTTTGATGAGTACTCCCAATTTTATGGTTCAGGGCACAGTACTAGGGAGCCAGGATGGGTTTGGGCGAGTGACCTATGAACACAGTGGAGAGTGCTTTTTCCTACCATATGCCATGGAAGATGTTCAGGAACCAAATATCAAAATCAAAACTGGTGACCAGGTTATGTTCTCTATTTCTACAGATCCACAGTAAGTATTTTGCCATGTAAAACCATTCTTGTTCAGGGTTAGTTTATTCCTTGTTACTCCTCAAGGAGCACAGGGCCACAATAATTGTACAGGATCCTGTCTATACTTAAGCTGTCCACTGCTTTCGACACTTTTAGATCGTCACATTCTCCTCCAGCAGCTTCACACTATCTTCGGCCTCACTGGATGTTGGCAAACAAATTAAAACTCAATAGGAAGAAAACTGAAGTCATCCATATCTTTGGAAACATGTGCTATAAGTCATCCATCCTGTTGTCCTTTCTCCCACACACTCCTATCTCTGTGTGTGTCCTATCACACTATCCTATACATGTTCTTGTATTGCTAACTGATGCATTTATGTTTTGTTTGTTTATGACGTCTACATAACATAGCCTCTTTCTCCTTTTCCACTGGTCTTTTGTGAAGTGTATCAAGCTCACTTCCATGTGGGAAAATGCACTAAACCAATCCTATTATTATTTTTAAAAAATTTCTGTTCACAAAAAGACACCACTTACTGTCATCCTAACCTGGCTCACCCTACCCCATGACATCTGGAAGCATTATTTTTTACTTATCGGTATTTTACTTTTCAGGACACAGACGATTCGTGCTCGAAATCTAGAACTTGTCATACCACCCAGTCAGCGCTATCAGGGTGTAGTATGCTCTATGAAGGAATCTTTTGGCTTCATTGAGCGTGCTGATGTTGTGCGAGAAATTTTTTTCCATTACAGTGAAGTGCGAGATAACATCAATGATATTCATTTAGGCGATGATGTAGAGTTCAGCATTCAAATGAGAAATGTAAGTTTGCTGTACAAAATTACTTTCAATACTACTCTGTGAACGTTTGCTTAACGCTTGGGAGATAGATGACAGATTGGTTGTGCTAGATTTATTTGTGAAAAAGTCATTCTGTGTGGGGTTTTTTTTTTTTTAGTGAGCATACTATAAAACAATTCATTGCAGTTTGACTGGATCATTGTTATATAAGGGTAAACAAATATGTAGCTTGATGCATAATTTCTATTGCATTCTGTCTTAATTTTCCCTTTTATAGAGCAAAGAAGTGGCAGTTGAGATAGAGAAACTTTCCCCAGGAACAGTCATTTTTGAAGACGTTGCCATTGACAAGGTTATTGGCAAGATCTTGAAAACTCTAAAGGGGCCTAATAATCGTCGTCAGAGTGATCTTCTTGGAGGCAAAATCATGTATGAAACACCTTTGGGGTAAGTATTTGGGCACTTGCAGTCAAGATATACTTCATCCCTACAATGGATAGTTAAAATATTTAGAGGAGGTGAGAGAACCAGAAAGACCCAGGTTTAGTTAAGCTTGCCACATTTTAATTCCATTTTACAGAAACAGAGTGCTGCAAGTCCTTTTATTTTTGTGAATGTAGGGAAATTATCTGGTCAGAATTTTCATTGGTTTTTTTTTTTCATCTTTAGAACGGTTGAGCTGCCATGGGGTGACAAGGATCAACAAGGGGATTGCACTCTTCATCAAGGAGATGTAGTCAGCTTCAACATCGCTACAGACAGGCGAGATAAACTTCAGCGTGCCACAAACATTACCCTCCTTGAAGAATCTTTTATTAAGTTGGGCGAAAAGAGAGAAACGGTAAAAGACCATTTTGTATTGATTACCATTGACTAGTTTTCATTTAAAGATATATAAGTCAGTAATCCCTTTTGTATCTGTGCACACACAGGGTCTGATTGTCAGCCTGAAGGAAGGGTATGGCTTCATCCAATGTGCAGATCGAGATGCCCGCATGTTTTTCCACTTCAGTGAATTTATGGATCCTCTGTTTACTCCCAAAGTACAAGATGAAGTTGCCTTTACTGTCTTGCAGGTACTAGTACTTGGTTGTAACAAACCAGTTTTGTAGGCTTTGTAGATGTCACATACCCGATTGCTAGACCCTGTATTAACTCATTCTTATTTCCTCCTCTTACTCTTCCCAAATAGCAGCACTGTTTAAATGTTTTACATGAAAAAGCTAGCAGAAGTTTTAAGATATTACTCTGGAAGAAAACATAATTGCTTTTTAATTATAGTTGTTATTATTTTGAAAAATGAAAAAATGCCAGAAATGTCTCTTGGTAGTAAGTTTGATTTGAAGGAAAGTAGCAAAAGTTGTTCATAGCTGAAGGTGGAAAATCAAATTGCTGACTCTTACAACAGGTTGCGACTTATTTCATTTGTTGTCTGTTGCAGGATCCGTCCTCTACCAATCGATTGGTTGCCACACGAATCAAACCTCTTCCAAAAGGATCTGTTTCTTTTCTTACCATTCACCCAGCCATGTATATTGGAACCATAGACAAAGAACCTGCCACACACAAAAACCAAAGTGAGTTGCCTTTTATAACCAGCAGCATCTGGAGTGGTTATAGACATATTTGCTAAAACAGCATATTCAGTCAGGGCTGTTTCCCGATCAGCGGTCCGGTGGCGCAGCGGTTAGCACCTGTCACCAATATAGTGAAGGTTGGCTGCCCTGAGTTCATTTCTCGTCTCGGGCACGCTGTTCGCAAGTGGCACATGGCTTAGCGACTGTCACCAATACAGTGAAGGTTGGCTGCCCAGAGTTCATTTCTCGTCTCGCACGCTGTTCTTTCTCTGCACGTGGCATCTGTTTACAGGGCTGGCTGCTTGCCGTATATAGTCTTAGTTGCTGACACGGCGTAAAACACCAATCCCTCTGCAAGTGGCATCTGTTTACAGGGCTGGCTGCCTTGCCGTAATATAGCCTAAGTTGCTGGCACGGCGTAAAACACCAATTCCCCCCTCCCCCAGTTTCCCGATCTAAATAAAGATGTAATTTTGAAAAGGAACTTTCCTCTTACTATTTCACTCTTGTGATACATGCTTAACTTGTGTGCTGCAGACAAAAACAAGGACACAGAGACAGGCAATATTGTGTTTGACTATGAAGGTGCCATTCAGCACATCTCTTACTCTATAAAAGGAAGTTCTGGATCTCAAAGGTGCTCCACGCTATGGTGACAAGGTACTATATTTAAAATTCCACAGAATACTTAGAATCTGACTCGCTGTTTTATTTTAGTGCATTTGATTGTGAAGAACACTTGGGTCAGTGACCAAAAAACTCCACATTCTACATGCTTTACCCTAGACATTGTGAACTAGAAATTAGCTTCCTCAAAGGCCACTAACCCTAACTCTGGCTATGGGACTCTTAACTATTAAGATGAAAAAAAGCTAATGGACTGAATTGATAACTTAACCATAAGGCTATGGAGCCTCAAACACCCAACTTTCCATCATTCCCCATTCACAGAGGCTGTGAAGACAGAGTTACTTTTATTAATCCATCTGTGTTTTGCTTTCTTAGAAATAAGAAAAACACTGGTTAGTGATTTAGTTGTTTATTTTTTGTGTGTGCCTTTATATCTTTGTGTTGGAGTAAAGTGTGAGTAGAAAAGCTCTTAATTTATGTCAGTTTTTTCTGAGAATTTTGTTTTGGAAAATTCTGTGTAACAGGTGGAGTTCCAGATTGGCGAGCAAAAGAACAACAGCAAGAAGGTGGCAGTCAATGTTCGTGTGGTAATCCGTAACATCACAGGTCGATGTCAAGGGTTTGTAGCTACCCTAAAGGAGAACTATGGGTTTATTGAAAACAGTGACCATGACAGAGAGGTTTTCTTCCATTACAGGTAAGAAGCAAGTATCAGGGCTTCTGCTTACGCAAAAAATTGCGTACAGTATACATTAAAAGTTTGGAGGACCCCTTCAGTTTTCGTCAATGGGGTCCCCTTCACATTTGGGCGAAGAACAGGGACCCCTTAAAAATCTGAAGAAGGGGTCCCTGGGACCCCAAAGAATTTAGCCTTAGCAGAAGCCCTGAAGTATGTAAGAAATAACACTTTTTTCCCCTTGCCGCTAGGAACCAAATTACAAAAGAAAGAAATAGCATTTGCTCTCCTCAAAGAATCTAATGTCAAAAGTGAATAGTGACATTTTCTTGTAAGTCTTTGTTGATATTTTCCTACATTTATAAACATGTTCTTCTGCTTGGCATGATGTTGACATAGTGTGTGTATATATTTCAGTGCATATGATGGGAATGCAGCAGATCTCGATTTAGGGGATGAAGTTGAGTACACGCTAGCACGAAAGAGCTCCAAACTAAGTGCAGAGAATATCCGCAAACTGAACAAAGGAACAGTGGCACCTGAAGTGAGGACCAAATCACTTTGTTCATTGTTATGAGAGAGGGAAGTGGAAAAGGGGAGAAAGGGTGTATGAACAAGGATGCATAATTGCATGCAGTGTGTGTGTTAGATGCATGTGCAGTTGTGTCCATATACCAGCAATTATGTGCAAGCTTGCTTTGCTTTGTCTCATCCTCTCTCAACCATCATTAATTTTTGTGACAGAAAAACCTTATTGTAAAGTGTTTCTTGTGGTATGAAAATGAATTGCATATAATCTATTTGGAGTTTGGTTTATGTTCTTGTTAAGATTCTTCATTTTCTTTTTGATTCCTCCTCTATTTTCAAGTTATGAAACATGAATATTGAGGTTAGCAGTCTGTAAACCCTGTCAGTGAGAAGTGTTAGCTATAAGGAAATGTAGCAGAAGAATAATATGGTCTAGGTTTGTTTTTTCCTCTTTTGTTGTTGGTTTTTTTTTTTTTTTTTTTGCAATAACACAAAAATGTTGCTTGTTTAGGAAATGCTATGGGACAGAGGGATACTACAAGGCAAAATCATTCGACCTATGCGCATTGTAGATCCAGAGCAAGACGAGTATTGTGGTCTTGTGCAAGTCGGAGATGAAGGTGAGGGACTTATTTTAAGGCAGCATATTTACTGTGTTCTTATATAGCTTAGTGGGTTAAAAAGAAAAAAAGATTCGGAATCTATATTTGAAAATCCTAGAGTTTCCTGTTAAATGGTTTGCTTTAGCATAGGTGCTTTTCTTTCTTTTTTTTCTTTTTTTTTTTTTATAATGACATTTCTGTTTATCATCCTTTATGATAGTTAGGATCATGCTAACACCAATTATGCTTGTCAGCAAGTTCAGATTGGCCTGCTTTGGTGTCCACAGATGATGAGGAGGTAGAAACCTTTCCATATGGCATTACCAGCCTGGCAGATAAACGTGACTTTCTGCAGAAGGGTGATATTGTGAAGTTCCAGGTGGCCAAAGTCAAACCAGCAGGTGCTGTGCGTGCCACAAATATAGCAGCTCTCCGTAAATATATTCGTGCCAGAGTGGACTCAGTTAAAGGCCAGGTGAGTGAAAAGCCAGCAACTACTTGTTTTTGAATTGTTGTTTGATGAGAAATTTTTAGTTTGTAAGCACGTACTTCTCATTATGGGGCATGAGTGTCTGTTGTCTCCAGTTTCTGTGTTCAGAGTTACACAAAAAATTATGATAGACTTTTGAGTGTACTTGTATTTTCTAATGCAGAACCAAGCAGCTTCATTCTAGAATAAATTGAAAACTTATTACTAAATGGGTGAGATGTCTGTTCAGAGCAAGGAAACTTTTTAAGGGTTATCTAATGAATTTTGCAGTTAGTGCATTGTTACCATATTGCTAGCACCAGGTGTTATGAATTCAATGTTGAAGCCAGTTTTGAGGTGTGCCACCTGGTGGCCAGCAACACCCTAGTGGGTATGTAACCTTGTGCTTGACCTGGCCGGTCAACCACTTGGCTTTAACCTGGTCCTCCTAGACCACTCTAGTTGTGCTGTAAAAATTTTGAGTTGCAAAAGTAGCAACTGGTAAATCTTTAAAATGAATATTGCCTATTTCACTATTTTATAATCAAGCAAATGATCACCATCAATCTTGCACTCCTTTTGCGATAAAGCTCCTAAAACCTGTTAAGTAGGTGCGGTAAAAATGCTGATTATTATTCGTAATATCAGAATTAATTTCAGCTTGTACCAACCTGACGGAGCATAGTTATTCTTTCTCACTGTTTGCTGTAGTTTGGCTTCCTGAACTACGAGGCTGAAGAAGGCAAGAAACTATTCTTCCACATGACAGAGGTTCATGACAGTGCACAGATCACCCCCGGTGATGAGGTCGAGTTTGTAGTTGTTCAGAATCAGCGCAATGGCAAGTATGCTGCATGCAGTCTGCGTAAAATCTCGTGAGTAATAGTATTCTTTTTGTCTTATCTATTGTTGGTGTGCTGCATCGTTGATTGTCTCTGTGATCCTATTGGAATTATCTGATGATGTGGCACAAGATGTTTATTTGGTGCACACTTACGCATGTGAGAGAGAGATAGAAAAGCTACAATATCACATTTTGTTTATAAGTATGGAGTTAAAGTAGATGTTTTCTCCAGCTTTTGTGGCAGGATATATTTCCTTGACAAATTAGAAGAGCTTTATTTATTAACACCCTAATTATGGTTAAAAAAAAAATCCTGCATTTTTGTTTTTTGTTTTTTTTTGCTTTATCTCCCTTTATTAGTCTTGCATGATCAGACCTGGAAATTGCAAACGTTATGTTGCTACACATCAGATATCGTGTAAGATGCTCCAAACTTTGAGTCCTTTATATGCAGAGAGACACAACGACCAGAGCGCCTCATCAGCCGCCTGAAGAGTTTGTCCGATGAAACTGCTCCCCGCATCATCGTGGAACGCCAACCCCGTGGGCCAGACAGCACAAAGGGTTTTAGCATTCCACGCACACTGTGGAAACCTCCTGCTTGAAGGCAGCATTTATGAGGCATTATATAAGCAGATTGTTTTTGGGTTTTTTTTTTCCTCTTCAACTCCAAATTCTGTAGTTGAAACCGGTTCTGCTCTCTGCAGTATTCTGCAAGGGGACAGCTAGGGAGGGTGTGGTTGGGTAAAAATAGCTACATTTACATAAAATGTGATGGGGTAGGTGTATAAAGGTGCAAATGAGAGTCCATCAGGGTCTTATTTTTGGAGTGCTTGTGGTGCCAAGTTGATGGCCTCTTTATGTTTTAAAGACAGGATTTTGGGTCACAGAAACAAGCTTTGGTAAACTTTGTTCTGCCAAATCTTGGCAAAATTTCATGTCTACATTATATGCCATGCACAAGTTTTTCTCCATTGTGATGGAGACAGAGATAATAAGGTGTTTTCAGGCAAAGACAACACAATTAAAATAAATGAAAAAAAGACCTTGGATTTGTTGATGCAGATTTATCTGTTGGTAGAATATTTCTGCTTGCACTGAGTGAGGGGGGTGCTAAAACTGTATGATAGGCTTTTGGTAGAGAACAGACATAGACTTGATCAGCTTTAAGAAATGTGCTACTTGTTTAAAAAATCTGAAGGGTTTTTGATCGATTTCTTTTCCCCCTCCTTTTTGTTTCTCTGCTTAGGAGAAGTAGAAAACTGTCAGATAATGAAGTATAAAGTTAAAAGAGACCCAAAATAAAAGTTTTAAAAATCCAGAATAGTAGACATCAGGTTAATGTAAGAGTATAACAGAAAAGTAAAGTGCAAGGCTTCCATCATTCCTGAACACACTGTGCTTTGAGTTTTTATTGCTTAATTTTGACTGCTTTTGCATCCGTGACCAAAGATCACATGACAGTTCTATCTGACATCAGAAGCCAGCATGAGCATTTAAAAGTATGAATTCCATTGTTTTTACGTATAATGAGTAGTTTTTTTTTAATTAGTGTGTAATTTGTCCCCCCACACACACACACTTCCTATGTGTTTTGTGCAAATTCACAGTTTGCAATATTAACAAGACTTAACTGTCAACCAGCAAAAAGGTGACCTACCACCCCACCCACCCTGTGCTCTTCGTGTGGAGTTTCAACTACTATGCAAAGCTTTCACATTGATCACATTGAGTAGTCAGTCACTTTGTAGCTATGATTTCTGATTAAAACTATTAAAAGAAAACTTTGTGCATAATACTGCATTCAACTAGGAAAGTGGATGGCTTTGAGGAAAGGGCAGACCAGACATAAAAGACATGACTTTTGATTGTTGCTTTTTTTTTTTTTTTTTTTTGTTTATACCTGCAGCAAAGGTTGATTCTCTTTCCCTACATTATCTAAATAGAATTTATTGTAAAGCTTGAAATTTTAGACATCCTGTAAAAAGCTATGATTTGACATTACAAAACAGAATTCATCACAGTGTAAAAGTATGTTCTTGAACTCTAATGTATATTTTTTACTACTTTTAGGATATTTCAGAGCATTGACCTGGAACTTCCTCTTTCTCCACTAAAACTTAACACTGATGCTGTTGTTACGTGATCTGTCTGTTGACAGAGGTGAACAGTATTAACACTTGTCCATGTGCTGATAGAAGACAAGTCGTTTAAAAAAAATGCAGAGAAAGAAATGTTAGTGGAGGCAAAGTCTTGCTCAAATTTTGGTTCCAGATAAAAGTTTGCATCCTACAGGAGAGGGTTGATGCCATAATTCTACAAGAAAACTTTCAGAGCATTTTTTTCTTTTTTAAATTTTCGTTTAGGATTTTTTTTTTTTTTTTTTTTGAGAGGGTGGGGGAGTTGGGGTGGTGAAAGTCTTATCTTGCAAGGCAGTAGTTTGCTTCTGGAAGAGGCTTTTCAGCTGGCTGTTATGCAATTTTATTGTTACTAAGATGTCTAAACAAAGCTTTCCCCATACCCACAGTATGTGAATGATAGGACATTGCATATTAAAACAATATTTTCTGTGTGCCTATGACAGCTGTCATTATCAGGGCTTTAGAATCAGTTTGCTCTCTGGTAAAACTTGTGCAGAATGAAAATGGAAAAAATAGCAGTTTGTGCCTTGATTTTTGTCTCTTCATGGTGGCTGAGGAAGAAGGGGTACTGTTAGTAGAAACATCCATTCCTACTCTGTAACTATGGAAAACATGTAGTCACACTAAATTGGAAAGGATTTGTGCAGTCAGACGCTACACTTCATATCTTTGTTCAAAATGATTCTGTATATTTAAGGTACAGCTTTGTTCTCTGTTGTGTGCCTTGTTTGATTAACATGCATCAAGAGTAAGAGTTACAGTGATTTTTGTTCATTTTTTAGCCACCAGATTGCTGGTCATGTTTAGTAGTACTTGTTTGAAAGAGCTACTTGAAAGGTGGAAACAAGAGTTTTGCTTCGATATGCAGCTGGTTAACATTGTTGGATTGTATGGGACACTCATTGTTTCTTTAGTCATTTATAAAAGTACATTTTTTTAGTTTTGGGACAGATTGGAAGAAGTGGTAGCAGCAAAGTTTGGGGTGGGGTTGGGAATAGATAAAGTTGGTTACATGGTGCTTAGTTCAAGCTTTCCTGTACACAGTTTTTTATATTTTAACTCTTCCTAGTCAGCTTTACATTTAGCTGAACCTTGACTTAAAGAACACATTAAGAAAAATTCATATGTATATAATAATAAACTGCACATTTTGCTAAATATCTTCAGATTCTGGTATTTAAAAAACAAACTTGGGAAAAGGCATGATTTTCTCAGGTTGATCCAGTGTTTTGGGGGAGGGGAAAAGGAGGGCATGACAGTTGATTCCAGTGAATTTTTGCATGCGTATGTGTGAGCCATGTGCTGTAAATGCACACAACATGTATGATTTTGAAGCCAGTTTAAAAAAAACCTTGCGCCAGATTCGTTGGCTTTTTTTTTTTCTGTCTGTAGTTACTTTTTCTTTAAGATGTTATATGTGAGTGCCTCATGCAGAGAACACTCTTCGAAACTGTTGTTCAGAAATATTTTTCTTATTCAGCTGCAAAGTTCATCTTCTCTACAGTGCATTACAACATACAGGGACTGTACTTAACTGTGTGTCATAATCCTAAATTTAGAGTATGTGCAATGCTTGTCGGATCAACTTAGTGCAAGTGCTGTGCCTGGTGGTTGCATTGACATTTTAGCTGTGAACTTTTTTTTTTTTTTGAATGAAGAAGTGCATGCTTGAAGAATGGATCCTAAGTCAACTTGTCTTGAGACTTTGTAGCATGCATTTTTGTTCTGTTTTTACGAAGGTACCAGATTCATGGTACAAGATGTATTGTTGGTAGACTGAAGTGGAATGCAGCAAAGAAGACTGTGTAATAAATTGCACAGGTCATAGTTTCTGTAAATCAGCATCTGCAGAGCTTTGCAAGGTATGTGTACTGTGGCTGTGAGAGAATTATTATTCAACATACTCAGTTCATGCTGAAATCGGGGTGAAAAATCAAAGAGGTGCATATCAGCAGTTACATCTGTTGTTGGAACTGTTTAGTGCATAGTTCCAGACAATTCAAGTTAACCATTTGACGTTCCTCTTTGGTGCTTTTTTAAGTATGAAAATGCCTTTTTAAAAAAAAATGTTACCACAGTTCTGGTTTGTATGAATTACAAGCGTATGCTGCCGTTGGTATGCACTTATGCGAACTTGAATATTTTGAGGCTTTTGCCAATGCAACCTCTTGTGGTTTTTTTTTTAATCAAGCACATAAATGGTGAAGCCTGACCCCCAGCTGATAACATCGCTGCCATATGGTTTATATAGCGGTCATGCCTATGGAGATAGCAAGCATTTCTCTGCTGCAGGTGTTAACTATATAGTAAGCAGGGAGAATTCGGGATTGTAAATAAACTGACCACAAAGCCCATCCACCCTCCTGCCAACCCTTGGGTCTTGAGACACTTTCTGTGTGGGATAATATTGAGATCAAAAAAAAAGACTGCACTTGGTGAATTGGCACTGAAGTACCCAGTGGCTTGAGGTGGTCATAGTCATGAATGAAGCAGGAGCTAATAAAAAAAAAAAATCGAAAAGGACTTCAGGCAGCTGTTCAGCATCGTGGTAGTGCCCCGGTCACTACTGCCAGACATGCTGCAGATGATCATCAAAATAAGGTCACTGAAGTTTTGGGAGCTCTTTTGTGCAATGAGGATCTGATGGAAAGACAGCGATACTGACAGACTTGTTAAAAAAAATATATATCAAGGTTACTTCCTGAAATGCAACAAACATTTTACAATTTGAAGTGAAATTTTGGCTACATTTTGCCTGAACAAACAATAAAGGACAAGCTGTAGCACAGGTAAGACTTCTGTGATTATGTGCCTTGAGTGAACATATGAGAGCAGAAAGTTGTGACAATTTTTCTCTTTTTGGGGGGGGGGGGGGGGGCTGTTGGACAGTCAGTGAGGGTTGGCTGTCCTGGGTTCAGCTCTTGTCTAAAGCACACTGTTCTTTCTCTGCATCTTTCATCTGTTTACTGGCCTGGCTGCCTTGCTAAGCTAATAGCTTTAGTTTCTGGCTCAGCATAAAACAATTCCTCACCCTCTCTCTCCCCCTTTAAGTTTTGGGGAGTGGCGAGCTGCTAAGACTGCTTTAACCTCTTGCAATCAGTCCAATATAAGACAATCAGGAAGTTTTAATTTTAACTGTAAAGCTTTCCATCACATTCATTGATCAAAAAGACTGCATATGGGATTTGTCTCAAGCTGCAACAGAGGATGTTACAATGTAAATAACCCAAACTGATACAGATTGCATGTTTCATATGTAAGGGATATTTGTCAGCATGCACACTATTAATGTACAATAACATTCAGACCAAAAAATTGTCTGACCTAGAATCTTTCAAACATAAATATAACTGCAAATTCAGTAGTTTATTCTTTAACACTACATGGCATCTGTTTACAGGGCTGGCTGCTTTGTCTTGATATAGCCTTAGTTACTGGCTTGTAAAACATCTATTCCTTCCCCCTCCCCTCACCCTTATTATGTAACACCACAAATTCAGTACAGCTTGGAGGAAAAACTCAGATCTTAGCATACTTGTTTGGGTCATGCTGCATTCTACTGCACTTGAATCGGTCTTGGCCATGTCATGTAATTCCCTGATGGGGCTTTCCTCAAATATGTATTGGTAAAGAAATTAAAAAGCAAATTTAAACTCATTTCCTGCCTGCGTCATGTGCTAGTCTGCACATCACATGGAGCAGTCTGGACTGGTACTTTGCCCTGTACCAAGTGTCATGCACCTTATCTGCACATCACAGTTGCACAATATTTTAACACTATGGGGGAAGATTGCGAACTGCACAATTTCATTTCCCAGGCACCACTAAGATCAAAACAGCATTATAAGCATTGCCTATAGCAGCCACTTCCCAAACTGTATGTTTACAGATGTTTCATTTTTTAACATCTCAAAACGTAAATATCAAGACCAAGATATACATCTATGCTCTATTTTTGTTGCTGTGCAAGATGGTGCCTGTAGGTGTTAAAGTGAAGGTAATGGACAAAAAAGCAAGGCATTGGCAAGAAAGATAAATCCCTTCCAGGTTGAAGGTTACGCAGTACTGCAATGCGGCAGATTGCTTGCAGAGTAATATTTCTTGGGATTGTAATGCCAGGTAATGTATATCTAATTTTGCCACAGTTCCCAATAAACTGAAACACGTTGATTTGGAATCACAAGGTGTAAAACTGATCAGGAAAGGTTTAGTTGTTTTTAGATCCATACTTGAAGGGAGTTTATGGGTATGTTGGTCAATGCACATAAACAAGTCCGAGTCAAAGATCAGAACTCTCAAATACTGAAGGTTTTGACCTGCTGCTACATGGCAGCACATGACGATACGATCGCCTGCACGAGAGTATTCCGTGGTACAGGAAACCAAGTCCAAATAATACTGTCCCTCATGCTCTTCATCAGAGTCACAGTTGCTATTGACTTCTTCATCTGCTGCACTGCATCTTGTCCTCTGTTGAGCTGAGTGTCTGTGAAGCAAGTCAACAGGATCAGGTAGTGGCACTGTTTTGTTAAAAATTATGCTTCTGGTGTTTAGATCTTGAACAAGGATTTCACACCTGGTGCAGTACTCATTTGGCTTCATGCTCAAAAGTCTCCTTGGAAATCGAGGATCAAATGCTATCATCTTGAACTTGCGATCTTGAAACTTATGTAGTTTACTGGTGCTCAGAACAGGATTTTCTGCTGAGATAGGTTCATCTCCATGAAGTTTCTTAGCTGTCAAAGAAAGTGAGGCAGCACGAGGCCTGAGCACCGACACTGGTAATCGGAGTAACAGACAGTGACCATCTGGACTTAAATGGCACTGGATGCTTCCTTTCAGAAGCATGTCAGGCTTAAAATGCTTGACGTCATCTTTGAATACAAAATACTGCTTTGCTGACAAATCAATGACAAGGAAATGTAGATAAATTTCTCTTCCAACTAGAAGCTGGACAACTACCAAATTCCCTTCGTAACAAATTATTTGTGGGAAACCAATTATAGGATGTGGTAATCTACCACCTGTAATTCTGTCAGTTCTTAACGGTTTTAATTCCCCATGAGATTGAGGTACATATTCTGTGATGAGAGCACAGTCAGGGAGATCAATTTCTGCTGAAATGTAACGTCCCCCACAAAAGTTGATCTTCCTCTGTAAAGACATCCTGAAAACAGAAATACGTACATGAATAAGGTATATGCGGAAAAGCTGCAAACACAAGCAAACGGTTAACCTTACATTTCTAAATTCCATGTAATCCATGTCCCATCATTTGTAATCAGAATTGTTTAAATACTTTATTAAAATTTAAAAAGTGATGCAAAGCTTTGAGAGTTGGAAATCTACCTGCTGACAGTTCGAGATCAGTATACCATGGACGCAGGGCCGGCGCTAGGCTGTGTTGCGCCCTAGGCGAAAGAAAAATTATGCGCCCCCCCCCCCCACACACACACACACCTCACAAAAAGTGAACCATGTTATATCATTTATTTTGCAATTTATTTAGTCCTGGTCATGAAATTGATGCTTAAAACCTCACTTTTCTTGCTTTTTGCTGTGCAAAACGAGTTATCAGTTCCTTCAGATTGAGTGCATTTGCCAAGTCATGCTCAATAGATATGGTGGCCAGCCCAGTCAGTCTCTCTTGCAACATTGTTGATCTCATATAGTTTTTAATTAATTTTAATTTTGGGAAACTCCGTTCTGCACTGGCAACAGAAATTGGAAGAATCAATAAAATTCTGAGAGACACTACAACATTCGGCACAATATCAAATAGCTTATGTTGGATTATGAATGTTAAGACTTCTTTGGGGTTCATTTTAGGCTTGGGAAGTCTTGTAGCCACAACCTGTAATTCAGAACAGAGTTCCTCCGCGTCGATGTCTTTGCTGTCTCTGTGCATTAGTGCCTTTGCCAAGACCTCGCAAGATAGTAGAATGTCCTTCCTTGGTTTTTCAGAAATGCTTTGGATATCATAAAGAAATCCAAATAATGCACTGTGCTCCTGAATCTGTTTAAATCTGTCTTCAATGGATGCAGTTCAAACAAGAAAGCTATAGGCTTAAATATCACCAGTAATGATTGCGGCGGTCTGTCTCAGAATTCAGCGCGACTGTGATGTGCTAAAGACCACCAGACTGTCACGGACCCGTTTGTGCAATGAAAAGTTTTGCAAAAAGTTACACCACCGCTATCGCAACCCGTTGCATCCACACAATCAAAATAAGCACTATAATAAGGAAATGAAATTAATGTAAAGAAAGACATAAATCGTGTTAATAAACTATATACAGCTATGTCACAGTGTATAAAATTCATGCGAACTTATCTTTACAAACTCTCATGAAGTGGCTGTAGACAGTAGCTCTGTTCAGTCTGGCACAGCTAAATGCAGTTCACAACCTTTACTGACTCAGCTGTGGAAGGATGATAGCTCCAGGCACCCGAACAGACGATTACAAAGTAAATTCAAACAGCAGCACGAGATGTCTGCAGCCACTCAGACAAGTGAGGTTTTGACATCGTCTTGTGGGTTTTAAGTTCAAAGTTCAAACTACCTCTTCCCCACTCTTGCTGTCCAGCCCTGGTAATGTGATCTGACTTTCTTTACAGTGGTAGAGATTTATCTCTACCCTTCTCCACTAAGCCACCCCACTGAGGTCCTTTCAATCTTTCTCTCTTCTCTCTTTCTCATCTCACGGACAACTATCAAGTAACATCGCACCACCTTCTTTGTCCAGTCTTCTAGTCTGATCCGACTGGTCATTAACTGTGACAGATTTATTGCTACCTGTGGGCTTGTCCACCTAGCACCTCGATCGGCAAGTGCTTTCAATGGTTCTCTTCTTTCTCATCTTACAGACGAACTAACGAGTAAAACCGAACTGACTACATGTTTGCTGCTTAAAAATAGTAGAAAAGTGGTTTTCTACAAGAACTCATTACGACCAGAGGCGTTAGAACCCAGAAGTGTCAAAGAATGGCTTACTAAAATTAAATCTTTTTCGAGAATTTGCTGCAGATTTGATTAATAACTTATAAGTAAGAACTACTTTTTGTCAAGAAAAAGTACGTCTGTTTTTCAATTGCAGGCGTGCATCATACACACATGGATGCTTGCATGCCTCCCAAATCAGACCTACACTTATGAGTAGGGGATTTCAAACACTCGTGTAAAAGGTTTTATGGAGTGCACACTGATGGAGACAAGAAATGTGTAGCACCTTGCTCTGGTCTTATTTTGCTGTGTGGTCTAAAACTCAAGCTATCACAGCTTCCAGCCTCTAGACCACCCTCATAGCAGCTACTTTGTTCCCATCCAAAGTCACACCTCACAGGTGGGCGGGCAATGAGAGAGTCTGTCAAGAGAGAGACTTCTAGATACTAACAATGCAAAGTTGTAAATCATGGTGTCAGCTCCCCAAACACAGTCCAGTGATCAACACTTCGTGGTGTCCAGCATAGGGTTTGTTGAAAACAAGAGAAGTATATAGACTGTAGGTCTTAGTACGCATTATCTCTTAATAACCAATTTCAAATATTCTGTCAATGGAGCATAACAACAAGCTAGCCATTCAAACTGTAGACAAACAGATGCACTCTTAGATAATAAAAATAAACATTACAAGTTGACAACTAAATTAAGCGTAATACACCAATCGAACAGAAATTTAATAATTAATAAGAAAGTTAAATATTCACGACCATGAGTCACAACAGTAAGTACAAGACTATAGGCCATCAGTGTCAGTAAATAGATATGCTATAAACTTCAAATGGCTCTACCTTGATGTTTGTCTGCTAAAGACTTTAATACTCTTATTAACTAAGAACGCGTTCGTGACATTAGCTAAGTTCCTTCGGGTTGAAAGTTCGTAAGTGTAAACAATATTGAGCAACTGTTTAGTTGTCATAACCACAGAGAAACTCGCGTAGCAAACTCAAGTCAGTGTTGTTGTCCCTGATCTCAGCTGCAGTGTTTTCAATGCATAAGTGTGGAACCTCTTCAATAGTAAGATAGAGGAAAGAAAGGTGAGCTTGGTATTAGTGGAATGTGGTCCACTCCATGGTACCAGGCCCCATCCATCAACCCGCCCCTCCGCTGTCTATTCTCCGCCCTCTTCTTCCCCGCTGGTTAGCTGGTCACTTCAAGTGCGCCCTGTAATAATGGGTTTTCCTGTACTACATCACTACATGATCTGAGAAACTCGGTGGTGAAGTCAACCTACAAGCTGAGGAAACGGTGCCTTCCACCAACGCAGCCCCTCTCACCGCCCTTCGGGCCCCTTCCCCGCCCCTCTCCCGCCCCTCTGCCTGCCGGTTAGCTGTGGTCACTGCAGGTGCGCCCTGGGATAATGCGATAATGGGGTTTTCCTGTCATACATGTACTGAGAAACTAGCGTGGTGGTCAGTCTACAAGCAGAGGAAAAGTGTCCTGCTAATATCATTTTGTGAAAATGACATATTTCCTTAAAATTATTTATTTAAAAAAAAAAAAAAAAAAGCAGGCCATTTTTTCCGCCCCCCTCGGTCGCTGCGCCCTAGGCGATTGCCTAGTTCGCCTAATAGGTAGAACCGGGCCTGCATGGACGTGTAATTATATAGTTCGTGGTCCCACAGAAAGCTAGCATGCAAACCCCTTTCAGCTCTGTATATCGTTTACAAAATTATTTAAATATCATTAACGGAATAAATTCAATTTTTTTTAAATATTTTTAACGAACAGTAGCTTAAGAAAGTGTTTTCTGATCACTGGAAACTTCAAATCGTACACATCACATCCACCCTCATTTCTGGAACCTGCCGATACCCTTTGCTATTACAAGTTGCTTACGTGGTACCACGGGCACACTTGCAGACGAATTTTATCTGTTGACTACCAGATATATACTTCTGTCGTGGTCGCTGGTCCACTAATAGGGTCGCAGGGACCTAGTTATGATCTCAGGAAGATTTCATTTGACCTGCACTATTATATTTATGTGTCTCGTTATCATAATGATTGCTTTATTCGTAGTTTTATGCCAAATTTTAATGTGCACGGTGTTATTTACATGTTCTGTCTTTAACTCCTAGTTTACTGCAGAAGATCTCATTTATAACGAATATTTATGCTGCGAGTTATGAGAACCACGAACTTGCATTACTGAACTGCTGGCAGACGAATTTTTTCTACTAGAACGAGGCATCTAACAAAAAGCTTCCGGTTTATTCACATTTCAGATTAACTGCTCAAACGAGGCAGGTTTGCACAAAGCTTCCGGTTTATTCACATTCTTTATTGAGGCACGCCGAGACTAGCAGCGGAGAACTTCGCAAAAGGCTAAGCGTTGGTCTCGGCAGACAGACAGCAGTCCACGTATAAACGGCCTTGGTAGAACCGAAAGCTTGAACTCTAACCTTGACCTCGTGAAGAAAACATGGCTTCTTCGGGTAAGACTCCACGTGTTGTTGATTACATTATAGTTTTTTTCTAGCAGCTTTTGTATTGCAGACGTAGATATGAAATAAACATCAGTATCATTGCAAAATAAATGGTCCTGGACGTCAAACGACAAAATTAGAAGCGTGCCGACGATAGTGTCGCTCGCTCCCCTGTGACAAAAACAAATACACTGCTTCACGTACGATTGCAGTTTACGCGAAACGCACAAATACCGAAAATTTAGTTACTGTTTAAATCAGTCTGAATACACCTATGATATGAAGGTGGGAATGCACTTAACAGCACAGCGGTATTAAGTTTTAGGACAAGTTTCATACTCAAAGATTCCGCACAAAGGTGATTTAAACCCGTATTTTTTTAATACATTATTTTATATTTATTTTTAGCGGTGGGACCTGTTGAATATACTGGATATGGGTTGATTAAAGACACCTTGTTTTTTTGCACCAATTCCCTATTAATTTCAAGGGTGCCCTGTTTATTTTGAGTGTGAAGTTAACTGAATCTTTATGGTTATATGCTATATAGACAATATGTTAAGTATGTATTTTAGAAATCCTTCTTGTCTTATGTTTGCTTTTGGAGCGACATTTTAAATTCATATGTTGACATTGTCATCATAGTATTGTCACACATTGTGTCTAGTGTGCAGCTTTGTCATAAAAAAAAAACTTGACAGATTTTACTTTGTTGGTTTTATTTCGTAGCTTGTTAACTTTTAACAGATGAAACACTGGAGCTTGATATGCCTCCTCTAGAGGATGGTGAGCCCATGAACACTCAGGATGTTGATTGGGAAGATGATGACGAAGATGACCAGGATGATGATTGTGATGGGGAAGATTTGACAAAAGGGCCAGTCAAATGTTTGTTCTGCAGCAACATCATGGAATCAGCAGAGGATGTTTTCTTTCACTGCCAGAAGCTGCACAACTTCAATCTGTTTACAATTTGCCAACACTGGCAGCTGGACTGCATAGGCTATATCAAACTCATAAATTTTATCCGCTCTAAGGTAAGCTACATTTTCTGAGATACCTTGCACCATGAGCAATACAAACATATTATTGCACATGTTACTGTGTCAGTAGAGAAGAGTGATAGTGTTGGAGGGATGGGGGATAATAGAAGCAATAACTTTTGAATTTTTAATGTTTTGTTATTTATTTTTGAAGACACCATCTGCTGACTTTTTGAACCAACTTCAGCCTGGCATCAAGCCACCATGGGAGAATGATATGTACATGAAACCTGTTGATCCAGATGATCTTCTTCTTCAGTATGGTGAGTCGTTTCTGTTAGGTACAGCAGTCAATTTTTATATTGTTCTATTTTCACATTCTGATTGGATTAGGGACACCATAAAATTGGCAATAAAGTAACTTCCAAGATCTGCATTCTGTTTTCATAACATGATCTCATTCATATTTATAAAAATTCTTTTTGCATTGCCTTGATGCTATGACTTAGATATACTATTTGGATACAATCCAATCTTTTGTTTAGTTTGATTAATTTTTGTTGTTGTTCTTTTTTATCTAGACATAGAATCTGAAGATGTTGGACATCAGAATGTTGCACAACAACCAGAATCTTTTTCTGGCACACTTTCCTGTACATCAGCAAGTACAACAGAAGAACTGAGCTTGCAAGCACAAGCAGTTATAGATGAACTTATACAGAGACTTCGTGCTTCAGAAACCAGAGTAGTACAAGCAGAAGCAGAGTTGCAACGGTTGCTGTGTGATAAAGAGTTAATCATTGAACATTCCAGTAAGCTCTTTTACTAGCTGAAGTTTGTGAAAGCTTTGAGACATAGAAGTTATGTTCATGTGATCAAATCTAAATTTGTGAAAAATGCTGTCCCCAGATGTTGTTGATTGTAGATTCTTTCTTAAGAGGAGTCACAGATGTTTCAGGAGGTTTATAATCCCTCACACAGATGGAGTGAAGAGAGCAAGAGAGAGATCATCCGAGATCTGCATTCTGTTTTGATAACATGATCTCATTTGGATATACTATTTGGATACAACCTAATCTTTTGTTTGGTTTATTTAATTTTTTTTTTTTGGTGGTTCTTTTTTATCTAGACAGAGAATCTGAAGATATTGGACATCAGAATGTTGCACAGCAACCGGAATCTTTTTCTGGCACCCATTCCTGTACATCAGCAAGTACAACAGAAGAACTGAGCTTGCGTGCACAAGCAGTTACAGATGAACTCATACAGAGACTTCATGCTTCAGAAACCAGAGCAGTACAAGCAGAAACCAGAGCAGTACAAGCAGAAGCAGAGCTGCAACGGTTGTTGTGTGATGTAGAGCATTTAAGGTATAACGTGTGTGTGTGTGTGTGCGCTTACATGCTTTCATAAAGGTGTGTGCAGATTTATGGTGATACTGATGAGACGGCAGACTTGAGTAACAGGTTAATTAGATGATATATTTTATCACCCAATCCCTATCCAAAATGCACCCCTTTAAGTGATTCTGTTTTATGTGTTGTGACTTTAAGGCATGGTGTTAAAGAGGTCCATGCCTGTAAATGAAGCATGTGGTCATAGCTGGTCTTCATCAAAAAAAAGTATTGAGTGGGTAAGAAAAACAGCTAAATAGCTCTCAGACTAGTATATAATGTCTCAAACCAAACTCTAGCACTTACTGGTACAAATTTATATTTTGAGCAAACAGCAATCTGTGGCATTATTTTATGATTCGGGGTGATTTTGTTTGATATATCAGCAGTTATCAATGATTCTCACTTTATGAATCATCTACCGATCAAAAGATAAAATACTTTTTTTAAGTTGGTTTATTATTTTCAGATTTTTTTAGGTGGGAATATAAAACAAAACACAGATCACATCTGAATTTTCTCCACTTGGGTGAGTCTGCACCAAGATTGGTCGTTAGAGAAATAACAGGGAGTCATTTCATATTGTGTTCTGCAGGGCTGTGGCTAGAGACCTGGTGTTGTCCGGATCAGGGGGAGCTGGGGATGCAGAAAGGGATGAAGGCAAAACACAGCTTGGAGCCATTGAGCAACTGACAGTGGATGAAGATGATGCATACTTTTCATCGTATGCTCGTATCAGCATACACACAGAAATGCTTGAGGTAGATATTGTTCTGCAAGTTATGCCTGTCTCGGTTTCATCTAAATCTTCCTCAGTCAGTTTGAGCTTTTATATGCGAGAAATTGATTCTTAAGGAAGAACCATTGACCCTTTTTTCAGGAATTAAGTTTGCTGTAAACTACTTCTCTTCAACAACTAAATTAAGCATCCAGTGGTGTGTTTTGTTGCACTTGAAAGAATTTGAAAAACAATTGGTCTCGTACTATGCTATGGATGGGAAATTGTTGATTTTTTATTTTTTACTTTTGTGCCATCCGTGCATAAACTGAATGCATTTTTCTGTTAATGATGTAAGTAAAGAGACAAGGACCTGTTATGGGTGTTAAGGAAGTGAAAAAAGTAGCTGGTACAAAGGAAACTTTGAGTTCTCAAAAGAAACAGAAATTGAACTTGACAGTGCTATGTCAGTGCATTGCTTAGCCTAAAATTCTTGCTTATTGTAACTGACAAACTCTTTCAATCAGTTGTGAAAACATTTACCTGCAGACCTAGTTTGAAAAAAGAAAATGTTAAACTGATTTTGCCTGCTGTCTGTCTCAAATTATCACTTAACTCTTCTTTTAGTTTACAGACATTTACACAATTTGACCAGATTTTGTTTTTAATATGCTAGTACCTTATGCTGCCATTTGTCTTTTTCTGGCAGGACAAAGTGAGAACAGAGAGTTACAGAGACTTCATGCTAAAGAATTCAGACATATTGAAAGACAAAGTAGTTTTAGATGTAGGATGCGGAACTGGCATTCTGTCTATGTTTGCTGTCAAAGCAGGTGCACGTCATGTGATTGGTGTGGACCAATCAGAAATCATATATCAAGCTATGGATATTGCAAGGTAACGTATTTGTGATTTGTTTTAAACAAAAAGCTGAATAATGCTAAGTCACATTGTACATGTACATTGTTTTCTTTTTACCAGCTATCCTGCTTGTTATTACTTTGCTTAATAAGTCTTGGAGTCTATCTTTTCCTCTATCCACAGGGAAATACTTTATTTACAGTCAGGCCCTACATAATGGCATTTCTGTCAATAATGGTACACGTATATGATTGTGATTACATATGATTATGATGGAGCTAAAAAAGATTCCTGTTGTAGCGGATGCAGCATTGTAGTATGATACATTTCTCGTGTTTGTGATTATGCTGGTGTAGAAATCCTCCTGTCAAAGAAAAGTTTAGTATATGTATATACTATTATGTACATGCATAATACTTGGCAATGATAATAAACACTGCTGTTTGTGTAAGCATGATCTATGATGTTTGCATAACAATGAAGGTACATAGGGAGGCATGTCTCAGAATGTACCTCTGCCATTAAGTGATGCATGACTATAGAATTAAGTGTTTCTCTTGTCTTTAAGGGAGAACGGCTTACAAGACAAAATAACATTTCTGAAAGGAAGGCTTGAAGATATCACACTTCCTGTAGAATTTGAGAAGGTATATAAGTGTGTTTTTAATTCCATAAAGCAGTTAATAGATCTTTAGTGTTCTAAAAACATTTGAAGCTTTTCTTCAGCTTACATGGAAGTCAGTAAGAGAACTCTCCATACTCACCATTTGCAGTGGTTATTAAGACAGAAAGAGGGTTGGGGTCCACCTTCCTCATCCCATTCTTAATACAGTAACCCCTTACAGTCCATTGCATTTGCAGCTAGATGACCATTCTGTCAGCTGTGTTTGCTGGTACTACTTTCAGTGCTGTCATAGTTGTGTTTCTTCTTTGCTTTTTCTGATTGCTGACCTTGACATTAGTGTACTTGAGCAAACGAAGTATTTTGATTGGTTTTACAGGTGGATATTATTGTGTCTGAGTGGATGGGCTATTTTCTGCTTTTTGAGTCCATGTTGGATACTGTTTTGGTTGCCAGGGATCGTTTTCTGAAACCAGGGGGTTGTGGTAAGTCAGTTCATACTATGTTGTGAGAAAAGGGTTGCAAAGTGATGCTGCTAGCCATTGTTGACCTATTGTTGTGCAATTTCTTATTTTTACAAGGACAGTTCTCTGTTTTGCCCTAAAGATTTGCTGGGTTTGGTGTACACACTTTTCATCAATTAAGATGGTTTAATTTTTTTTGCCCCCGCTTCTAGTGTCCATCTGTTTGCAAAGTGAAGTCCTAGACCATTACTAAATACATTTGACATAAAATGCCTAAACAATGGCGATTATTGTATGCAGTGTACCCAGACAAGTGCACATTGTCACTGGTGGGCATTGATGATCAAGAGATGCACCAGAGACGTCTTGGGCGTTGGAATGACGTTTATGGATTCCGTATGACCTGCTTGAAGACTAAGGTCTACTGTGAAGCAGACGTAGAAGTTGTTTCAAGCAGCAAGTTGTTAACAGACCCCTGCTGCATCAAAGTGAGTCAGGTGTTGGTGTATAGTTCTTATGTTAGCATAGTCACAGGCTAATGCAATACAGCAGAAGTGAAGATTCTTTTTGGGGGTAACTGTGTCCAGATATTTAGATTTGTGGGTTAGTGTGTGTGTTACCTCATTGTTTTGAGTAAAGAAAGCCAACAGGCGCTCATAGAACTTCACCTTCTACAACCTTTAAACAGTCTTTACGTGCTTTGCCAAAATAGGCAAGATCTTTATGGAATCAATTGGCAAACATGACTTTACATGATGAAATCACAAATGTAATTAAAAACTGTGTTATGGTATATATATTTTTTGTTTTATTTTTTTCACCTCCAAAGGGGATCGATGTTAACACCTGTTCACTAGATGACCTGCAGTTCAGTGCCAGTTTTTCTCTTGAATGTCATCGTGAAGGACAGATGACAGCAGTTATTGGTTATTTTGACATTGGTTTTGAATCAGAATGCAGCCAGAAGGTAAAACTATTCTTAACTTTCATCTCTTATAGTCTAGAATAGCATTCCTTTTTTTTCTCACTAGTATTTCTGCTGTGTATGTAGAGAGCTTAGAGCTGGATTCTTAGTGAATCTGGAGCGAGTTACCACCCCACAAACTCTGCCCCCTACACACACTTTTTTCCCACAGTCTATTAGATGTTGTAAGATTGTTCATTTTTATATCATAGTTAAGACTTCTAAATCTGCATATGTCAGTTTTGCAAAGAACATGAAAAATTTGTTGAAGCTTGGGCTGGATGTAGCTTGAGGAGAATGAAGAACATGTTTATTAGGAATCCCTTTGCTAGTTTGGGCGACTTTTAGTTCAGTTATTTCTTTTACAGATACATTTTAGCACAGGGCCAGCCAGTACTCCAACACACTGGAAACAGACTATTTTTCTCTTACCCCAGCCACTGCCTGTGACAAAAGGTTTGTTGTCTTTGTATTTGAACTGTCATCGTTTTTACATCTCATGCCTTCATAGAGATATTTTCATTCAGAATTGCCAAGCAAGTTAGGTGTGCTTACTGTTTTAGGGTGCCCACTTCAGACTTATCACATTTCTTATGCATGTGTAACATTCTAAATTTTCAAGTTAAGGTAGGAAAGTACAGTCTTTATTTATAAATTGTGTTCATATCTTGGTATAAATTCATGTTCATGAAGCACCGTTGTCAGTCTGGGTTGAGTAAATCTGCTGTTTCCAGATGGTGACAAAGACCCCATGTACAGGCCTCAGGGAAGGCCTGCCCAAATTATTTTACCAGTCAATATTTTAGTGCATAGAGCCGTTTTCAGTAACTTTTTATGTAGGTTAAATATCATGATTAGTTTCGTTTCACATTATTATTGAATTCACAGTATGAGAGTTGCAGACACCATAGAGTAGGGGTTCTCAAAGTGTGGTACTTGTGGGCCGCTTACAAATCAGGTGGTCCACGTGATGTTTAAATCACCAGATATGTTAATTAGTCCAGTATCGATTTCACATTAGTTTTAATTTTATCAATGCCCATCTGCTTGTTTCCCATAAAGCGCTTGACTACCAAGTCTCGATGTCACAGCGCGAGCATTGCATCATTTAACTGCGTCATCTGTTACCCTTAGTAACACAGTGCACCTCCGTATTTTTACTTTTTATGTGTACTTTGCAAAATGTGTAATTTGTGTAAACATTATTACTATAATACTGTCAGAAAAGTACATTTAGTTTTGAATTGTAATGAAACAAAGGCGGCAATTTAAATTTCAAATTCATGGTACAGAGTATTTTTTACTTCAGTAAAGTGGTCCCTAGTCTGAAGTACTTTGAGAACCACTGTCATAGAGAACAAGAAAGAATAAATGCAAGTCCTGGGTGACATTGAGATTGGGTAAAACCAACACAGCAGACTGCATTTTGTACTTGGTTAAATCCTCAGAGTTCTATCACGAACTTGTATTCATAGACTGTTTGCAGACGATTTATTTCCAGTTTACTACTAGTACAAGGCTGGTGTATACTAAGCTTCCGGTTTAGTCACATTCATTGTTTAGTCTTGCTGAGACTAACAGCGGAGAACTTCGAAAAGGGCTAAGCGGTGGTCTTCGCAGACAGCAGTCCACCTCTACACGTCCGTGGTTCTATTCGTTGCTTTTTGTCTTCAGGGCAGTCTTTCATATAACTATCTTTTAACAGTATACTGAATTGTTTTCCTATTATCTACCGCAACACTTCCTGTGTTGCTTCACCATGAGACTGTGTCTAACTCCCAAACACTTCTGTGTTTTGCATTGGTGACTAAACATTCTGCTCTTTATTTTGCTGCCAGGAACAAAAGTGGAGGGCTCCATACGTCTAAAGAAAAATCGCCGGGATCCACGTAGTCTTGTGATTCTTCTTACACTCAATGGCAAGGCTAGAGAATACTTCATGGAGTGACTTTTTTAAAGAATGAACTTTGATGATGTGCATCTAAATATTTACCCTCTAAATTAATGTCTCGACTGTATGTAATAATAAACAATTTTGCCTGTACTTTTTGACTATTATTGGTTATTTTAAGACTTTTAATGTGATCACCCTTTTAATAAGCTGCAGTTTTGGGTACATTATCTAATTTTTTTTTAATTTCTTGAGCAGGAGAAAACTATCTTATTTTAAGTAATGTTTGGGAAAGGAGCTTGTTGGAAACATGGAAGAACTATTCACTACACCTTCTAATTATTGAAGCAAGGTGCACAGATATACAGGCTTATTCTGACAGAGGGAGAATGCATATTGACATTCATAAATTCAGGTAAGCAGATGTATTAATGATCTAGCAATATTGTAGCTGTATTGATGTTTGAAACATACCATAATGCACCCCAAAGTCAGATGATTCTTAGAAGTTTAATAGTCCGTTTTAAGAAAAGACTTTTTACAATGTTTCTATTGTATGTATACATTTATAGTTTCAGCATCAAGACTGAAAAAGCATCAAAAGTACATGTTTTTAAAAAAGAAAACAGCCAATGCACAGATATACCTCTCTCACCAATGACCACTTCCCTCCTGCAAGTCCCACTACTTTGCAAGTGCATCAAGGCACAGTGTAATTGGCATTTTAAAATATCTGCTCAAATGAGTGAGAAAAGGTGGCAAGACCTACAACTAAGGATAGAGCATACAGAGATCTTGTACATCAAAAACGTCATAGTAACAGAATAGTGAATGAGACACCCACCATACAATACTTTTCACATAATACGCTTCATTTTCCATACACCACGTTCCATCATTTTCCATGAAGTCCTTTTCAAGATGATAAAGATCTGAAGAAATGAAGGAAGAAAAGGTGTGGTTTTTTTTTGTTTTGTTTTTTTAAAAATCAATGCCAGTCTTGTAAAACCAGAGATCCCACAATGAGACAATTACCAAAATTGGTTTCAGTTAATGGTCGTTTACATATATACAGAGTAATTAGAAGGAAACGAGCAGTTTCTCTGTTCATAATACCCATTAGGAATCTGGAGTCCACTGCATGATGGGAAGAAATGTCGCCTCGCAGACTAAGGAAGGTGACACCTGCAGGGCAGGCCCATGGATAGGCGGCACATTTGTCAGTGTTAAGCTCTCAAAGATGGCATGAAAGAATGCATTGCAAAGGTCACAATAGGGAGCAAATATTGGCATTCAAAGTTGTCAATTTGCGTGGTCCTGATTTGCAGGGGTTTCAGACTTTACTATATCTGTACAGTCTTTTACTGGGGTAACCAGGCTACCTCCTTATCAGTGTGTTTGCAGGATTAAATGAAAGATATAAACAGTTAACAGGATTACAACATTTTGAAGCTTGTATAGTTACTACTCACGGAGATGGGGGGGGGGGGGTAATAGGTGTTTTACGCCTAGCCAGCAATTAAGGCTACATCACAACAAAGCAGTCAGCCCCGTTAACAGATGCCAAATGCAGAATTACTTATGGAATTCCATTCAAAACCATATGCATTTCAAAGGATTATCTGTTATGTTTCAGTCTTCACTGCTTAAAATTACAATTAGCCTGACAACCATGATGCTGTGTGGAAAAGCTATTCTGCTGCATAATTCAAACTTCCAGATTAATTTTAAAACTATGCAACATACACAAACTTAAACAGCAAGGCACAGAAAATGCAAAAGCTTAAGTATTCTGCTACCCAACACGAATTTTTCCTCTTGTGGAAAAACAGCTCAATTCACTCGCACCTTGACGCTCAAAACATTTTATCTCATTGGTAAATCAAGTTGCCTAACATTCTTCAGTCAAGCTTCTCCACAAGCCAAGCACACTTGGTGCATTGCAAAAGATGGACAAACTTTTGTGATGTCATAGAAATGTAGTGAACTTTAAAACTAGACAATATGTGGGGCTGGCCACACACTCTCCAAACACTTTTCCACGGTTTACAAATGGGAAGCATTCATGAACTTAAGCACGCAGAGAGGTTGTCAGGCAGGTGGAAATTTATAAAGTGGCAGTCAATGTAACAGAGTCATGGTTATCTTTGTGACTGCCAAACAGCATCAAACTTTTGCTGGTTCTTTTTCTTCTCCATAATCTTTCTATAGGCTAATCATTTGCTAATGATTGAGACTGCCAAGTGCAAGCTCAGCTTTCTATATTTTATGACAGAATTCTTAAAGAAGTCCCAACTTCATGCAGTTCAGAGTAGCTATCATAATATTACAGTCCTTTAGCTGCATTCATTGGAACAATAAATGACATCTACCTCACTTTTAGTGCTCGGCCAACATGGTCTAGCTACTTTATGGCAAACTACCAAGGCAATTAAGAGTAGATTTTACAAGTCCTCAACTGTATACAGTGTGTGTTATAGGGATTTAAGTGACGAGAAGAGGCATATATTTGTTGAAAGTTTGTTTTTTTTTTTTGGTACTCTGATTTCACCCATTAGCAGGTATGCTGCTTTTATCAGTAAAGGAAATTTTGCAGTTGACAAAAACAAGTGTTTTCCCATGGGCTTTCTAGTCAAATGTGCCAACACATTACATCCTATGTATATATAAATGGAATATACAAGTACAATAAAAATGAAATTAGTATTTACACCGACCCTCTTTTGATCCTTCAGCAAGAAATGCAGAAAAGGGGAAAAAAAGGATTATTACAAATACCCATGCAAAAGTTCATTTCATCATCCTGGGCACAGAGATATGTAATCACTGTGACATATTGCATGTTATATATCTTGCACAGCAATGAAGGCGCCAGCTAGTTTGCCTGTATATGTATATATGGCAAATCTCATGGCTTAGGATATAATCACTGGAGATTTCAAAAGAAAATGTGAGACCACGTGCAAGATTACTTTCCTGAAACATAGTTAATAAAGGAATCTGTCCAAAAATAAATACTCCCCTAGGGAATTTTAGGAATACACAAACTGTACAATAATTTCCCAGCAGAATAAATGATGTTTACACAAAGATCACCATAGCCAAGCAAGAGCTTTCAAAAAAATTCTTTTAACATAAAACAGGGGGACAGACCAACCTTATGATAAAGAATTACTCTGAACAGATTTTGCAGTTAAGCATTTCTGAAATTCAGAGAAGGAATGGAAATAAAGATAATGAATATATGCCATAATTTATTTTGTACATGTATAAGTATTTAGTTTACATAAAAGAAGAGCGTGTATTTATAAAGAAAAAATCTATTTTATGATCAGGATTTTATGTGCAAATTTTTAAAAAATCCAGGAAGGGTAAATCTTAAACTGTGCACAGTACTGTAAATAACCTCCCCTCTATACACCTACATGAACCTGAAAATGTTCCCTAAAATAACCAGTGTTATAGGTAAAAATGATAGCTCTTCTAGAGCAATAAAGTTTGCATGGAGCAGACAAACTGATGACACTGAAAGCTAGGAAAAAAGCCACTGACAATAGCACAGCAAAGCTTGTGTTTTCCAATTACTAAAGAAGATTTACAGAACATCATTTTAAGTAGCAATGAAGGGGTTCTTGACACCAAGATGTTGATGGATTTCAGAAGTCAGTAGCCATCAGGAGTGAATTTCTGAACAAGGATTTATTCATAAAACATGGTTAGTGACATGCTGTTTTGCTGCTGTAATGCTGAATTCAGCTTTCAAATTTCACAATGATCATGTTCTCTTTCTTTTCAGTGAATCAAATATTTTAGAGAATGGAATATTTACTCTCATCTTCTCCTGTCTTGCTGCTTATCACATTCTTAAAATTAATCAGATGATTTATTTCCATATCCAACATCCTAGCGAAAATAAGATAAGTAAAATGATGTTCTAACAAAATGAGGATTCAAAAGATAATTAGGAAGTGTGTACAACTGGCATGCTGTGCACACTACAACTTATGAAAATGTGTATGGCAATGCCTCACAGATCTCAAAGTATGCTGACATTAAGAATAGGTTTAAGCAAGACCATGCTAAATCATGCAAACAGCCGAATGGGATGCTGAAGCAACTAAGGATGTGGGGTGTTAAAAAGTAAAGAGTAGGAGATTGGTTCTTCAGATTTATTATTATGGTCTACTGCCCATTCTGGTATAAGATTGTGACAAGGTAGCAAGAAAACAACAGTGACAAAACTGGATTTTTTCCACACAAAAGATTTCTTCGGGTGAAGATTCTGATAATTATTCCACCAGTTGGAAAGGCAGAAACTACAAACATCAGTCGAAACACTACTATCCCCAATGACGCAAACAGTTTGACTGTGAGACTAGTCTCAAATGATGTCTGTACAATCTGTCCAACGCTCAACCGGACAGTCAGCAAAAGTAAATTAGCTGCACGTTCACCGTGCCAACAAAGGCTCTAGGTTCGTCAGGCTCACTAATCTTCAGGCAATGATTTTAGTGCTTACAGCAGCCAAATTTCTCATGGATTTCAAAAGAATAAGCCCTAGGATTAGTTATCACTTTTGAAGCTTTAACGGCCAACTTTAACACATGTCTCTTGTGAATACCCCATCATTTACAACATTATCATTGGCCTGAGACTATGCACAAGTCCCTTCATTTGAAAAGTAGACAAGAAAGATGAATGGCCTTACTGCATGCTGCGTGTCAGAACAATACTTCATGGAGCAGGTACTTGTGAGGTATCTGCTCTGCATTCTATGTAAATATTGAAAAGTATAATAAATGCATAAACATTGCAAAAACAAATGATCTAGCACAGTATGCTTTAGTACGACATGCAACAAATATACTTGCTTCTTATTTCCTCTGATTAGACTGCCAATTATGCAGCATCCCTGTCTGCCCACTCATTGTGTACAGGCACGCCACACAACATATTTTTCAGACTTTTGGGGAGTGGTGGGGGATAATTGAAAACAGAATGCAGTCTTTACATCAGTAGAGTAGATTTTGACAACTGAAGTCAAAATGAGTGCTTGTATCATGCGCCTATTTCTTTTTGAATACAGAAGTCTCACTGCATGAATCTGATCTTAAACATGCCCATGCATCAATGTTTTCCCCCAACCCTCCTCTCTCTCATACAGAGACATGTTCAAGCACATGCACGCATGCCCAGCAGCTTCCTCATGACCTAAGAAGCCAACATTCTTTTCAAAACTGCACTAAGAAAAACATTCAAATTGGTTCCTAATCTTTGGAATGTATCATTTCAACTCGGTCTATTTCCACTGATCACAACCAAGAAATATATCACATAACAGCAAAGAATAAACATGGTAGTCTGGTAACAGACCAGGCATTAATGCTTATTTTCATAAATGACGACTATTACTGCTACTAAAGTGAGATATTATTACACTGGCCCAGAGATTCTCCTGATTTTCTATTGTCTCTTTCCCCTTACCCTTATCCGCTTTAGGGTTAGTCAGGTCAAAGACATCTATGGTATTGCACCATGCTGAACTAGTGCATGACGAGAAATAAAGAAAAAGTGATTCCAGTCTTAATATTTGTGCAGCTATAGTCTCTCCAAAGGTATTTCGACCAACAAAAATGTAATGTTCGCTTCTAATGGTGTGGAAAACTTTATTTACAGCACTTTTTCACACCAGAATCAGTACAAAGATAATGTTAGCAATGTTACTGTTAATACGTAAGCCAGTTTTACAAGGATCACTAATATTATTCTGGAAATGTAAGGAGTGTCATGCACACAGGATAGACAATGACAAGGTTGAGCAAAACTATGCATCAAAAACTGAGTCTGCTATTTAGTCTCATGAGCTCTATATAGTAAGGCTGATATCTCTGTACACACATGCACTGGCACTCTACAAAACCAAGTCCTGGCATGAGATCTGCATTGTGGCAAGGTACAACCACTCGATGATACTCAACTGTTCTGTACCACTCCCGTTCCATCTGTGGCCTTTCTTTTGATATAAAGTCAAATAGCTCTGTGGCCCAGAAATCAAAAGATGAATGATCTCTGGACCAGTAATACAGTGGGATAATGCTGCTGAACATATTTAGAAGTGTTTAATTGCTCTGAATACTTTGATAAGTCAGAAGAAGTTTTTGGATTAAATTCGATTTGAATTTTTTCAAAGTATACTACTAAATGCATTAACATTTCAGATCTTGGAGCCTGATACTTTTTGTTTGGTTGGTTTTGTTTCTGCCAGGCAGCATCTCTCATACTGCAAAACTCAGCACAAAAATTTCAGCACATGAACCTTACTTTGATTAAAATAAAAGTGTTATCAGGTGTGTTGTTATAAATGCTTGTGACAAAAGAATTGTCTTGCATAAATGTAAAATTAATTAAAGGCATGCTGATTCCAATCCACATGCCTAAACAAATCCCTTCATCATCAAGATGCCTTCTTGCACACAAATTGTCCCTGACTTCAACAGCAGAAGTTCTTGTGGAATCAAAACTATTTGTAGGTCACCACTAAGATCCAAGAAGGCCAGAGCAAGCAAAGCCAATCATTTTTTGGAAGGTTTACCCATAGAGGCACGAAGTGGAAGACGTGCATCGATCCAAACATTGTGACGCTCCATAATGGCTTGCCACGCCATGGCTTCTTCTCCCCGGGCATCCATCCAGTCCACCTGCAGACCTTTTGCCACACCTGCATCATCACATTCATCACTTTAGAAATGAGCAATCTCATCCCATCACTTTTAAACAATGCAACCCTTCTTTCCACTTCCTTTCTGTATAGGGGCTGTTTTAACTTATTTTTTAATCTTTAATTTAACTGAGCTTAAAATAAATACAAAGAAAATCTTTATCTTACTTCAAAACTGACCAGAAATAAAATTAGCACAGCCTCAGATCAGTGCAGCTGATCTGAATCCCTCACAAAACCTACTTACTTTTGCACAGAGTAAAAACAGTATACACCCCCAGCATTTGGTTTTGAACCAGCCTTATTTTTATAAACATGACGGCACGATTCAGTGCAAAAAGCACATCTGTTTTCATTTATGCTAGTGTTATGGCTGATTTATTCAAATTCTGTTTGTTGAATTCTGGTGAAACATATTTTTTCAACATAATCTGTTTTCTTTAAATTTCTGTCACTTGTATATTTATTTTATTAAACTTACACTGTCATGCAGATTTGCTACTGCTTGTGCATGTGCCATGAAATGCTTGACCAACTAAAGAATTCTGAACAGAGCAGCATAGACAGATTTTTCTCTAATACAGCATTCACACCACAATAAGCAAGACTTGAACGTTAATTGAAAAATTAAAATCGGATGTCTCAAAGCTGTGGATGTCAAACTAACCAAGACCAGTGTTGAGTCGAACGCCACCCAGAAATTCATTGGTACCAAGCTTCTCATGGTCCCAGACTGTCAACTCCAGACTGCGTTCTGGAATTTCTTCTGGTGTGATACCATCAAAGACTAGGATGTGGCTCCAGCTTGGGTTGACAGTGTTCTTCACTACTGGTGTCTTCTGTTTACCATTTCGTGCACGATCAGGCAACAGATATCTGGACAAATATTTAAATTGCTTGAAAAAAATGACCCTCAGAAATTGAAAGAGAAAAACTAAAATAGTCAGATAAGCACACATTTCCATCATATTAAGCTGCTCTAATTAAACAGTCATTTAGAAGCAACAGTAACAGAGGTAACAGCTTATGTATTAGCAAAACTTACTAACACCACCCCCCTCACAAGCTTAGCAATATACTGTACTATTGCTTACACCCTCACAAACTTAGCAATACTAGCATACTCTCTCAAGACAAGCAAAATTAACTTAACCTTTTAGAAACTTAGTAATAATAGTTTATCCCCTAATAAACTCAGTAATAGCAGCTAGCCCCTTCACAAACTTAGTAATGATAATAAATGCTTTTAGGGCTTAAGAACAAGAACAATACATGGGCAACATTTAAGGGACAGAAGAACAAGCAAACAACATATGAACGATGAAAGGATCAACAACAGTACTGATGATAAATCTAAAATAAAGAAGATCCAAGTAACAAGGACTGAGAGTGTCCTGACTTTGCAAAGGAAGACGAGCAGGGAAGTAGTAATAAGTGGGAAAGAGGGGGAAGTGTGTAGCAAAGGACTAGCATTATGTGGACTGTTGTTAGGAGTAATGCTTAAGGAAGAGTTGTGTTTACAGTCCACATTTAAAGGATTCAACAGCGGTTAGGTGGTGGATATGAATTCTATAGTTTTGCTGCACAGTAACTGTGTTGTTATTCTGGTGATAGGAATAGTTAGGAGACGGTCATCAGACAAGGAGTGGAGTTGTCTTGCTGGGACGTAAAGGAAGAGAATCTAAGAGAAATAGCTTACCTCTTCATAAACTTAGTAATATTAGCTTACCCCTTCACAAAGGGATCTGAAGTGCCATTGGATCGCACAGCAGTGAGATTGGAGGCAGATTTGATCATGACGTGAATCTCTCCCATAGGTTCCGCTGCAGATTTTGATTTCTTTAGTTTGGACTTGGACTTCTGAGAGGCTGCTGCAACCTTCTCCGGTGTGACATACATTAATGACAGAGAGAGTTCCCCCTTGTATTGCATTGCTTCCCCCACCGACTCTTGTGCCTGTAATGTAGAAATTGTAGATCTGTGACTGCCATTGTCATATCACACCAATGAAAACAAATACAGCTATAGTTCAATAAATTATTGAAATTATAGGTGAAATATACATAAGATCTCTTAAAGATATAATTGTGTATGTAGTGTTTAACAGTTATTTTCATTTTAAATTTGATGATACAAACAGAGTTATTGTTAGTTGAATGTGTTATCAGTGGTTTGGCAGAAAAGGGGTGGGTGAGGAGGGCAGCTCTAAGGATACAAATATAACTTTCCCCTAAGGTGCACAATACCCCAGGTCCAGCCTAGCAGTTAGGACCCAGGGGCTAATAATAATGAAGATTTATATGTACATACCACATCTCCCCCTCATAATGGCGCTCACAAAAAAAGATTTACACTCAGTAACCTCTGTCATACATTTGTTCAAAGATACAGCTATTGGGGGAAAAACCTGTGTTCACATGTGTGTAATAGCATGGCCCAACATGTGTATAGTATTACAGCCCAACACATGCACACACACACACACACATGGTTTAGGGGAATATAACAGGGCCAGAGGATGGAAAAAATGTGAACAGTTAGAAAAAAGAGAGAGACATATATGTGAGAGCAACATCCCATCCTCTGAGCAAAGATCAGCTATAGTATGTTTCACCCAAGCCGTTACCATCAACTGGTGAAGGAATAAAATACTTGGACCACACGACACATTGTTGACAGGAGTGGAATTGATTGTACAATCACCTCCCATGTGTCATGGATGGGGAGGCACTGTTTGCACTGGTACAAAGATCGTAAAAGATGGTGTTTTAATGCTAACCTAAGTGAATGGCATATTTTCTTCCAAATCTTACCCGTGACTGCAGAGAGTATGCGCAAGGGGATGGATCGTCAAATCGGTAAGTGTCCATAGCAATCAGAACTTCTCCCAGGAAATCATTCCGTCCAAATCGATCACTATGCCATACTGTCACCCACAGAGTTCGATTTTCCAACTCTCCTCTAGAAATGTTGTACTGTAAAATAGCAAGTCACTTCTGTAAAGTAGGCAGCCAAATCTAAACAGTGGCAGAGTGCATGTTTGTAAGCCTTTTATGTAGACATGATTCTTTTTTTAGTACAACTGTTAACTACACCACTGAATTCTTTCACAGAAATAAAGTAACATGGATTTTCAAAAAGACACTACAAAACGTAACAGAAATTTTTTTTTTAAAGTCTTTGATCCAATAAAACATGCTTGCAGTGAATGACAAGATAGCTTTGTGGTTAAATAGAGCGTACATCAACCATTATACCTGTAAATATGCAGCAATTTTTTTTTTAAAAAAGACTAAATTTTTCACACGAAATTTCTGCCAGTTTTAATACAAAATTTCCTCACAATTTTAATTTATGTCAGATTAAAAATCAGGCTAGTCCAACTGAACTTACAAAGGAAGGTGTGATATTACAAAAACTGCTAATGACTAAGGTGACCAGACGTCCTTCATTAGGCGGGACAGTCCCGCTTTTGACCTCGTGTCCCGCCTGCTCATCGGGCGGATGCCCAATGTCCCGCTTTCTGGCTTTCTGGCAAGTCCATCAAATGTCCCGGTTGTCTTTAAAAATCGGAATACCGTACGCTGATTCGGTGTTCTTTGACGGTGACGACACCATCATCGGCACGTGTCCCGCTTTCGCCCCCGAAACGTCTGGTCACCTTACTAATGACACAGTGAATATGTTTTTAAAATTAATCTGTTAAGCACAGAAATGGTTTTATACTGACTGTAAGCACTTCATTGAACACAGGGTTCAGGGTATGCTTCTTGATTTTTGTTTTCCGTTTTCCAGAGCGAGTTTTGTCTGGTAGTAGGTACACTTTCACATAGCTGAAAAAGGACAGAAAACATAACGCTTTGTGAGTAGCTTCTGGGTAAAAACTTATCCGTCACACACACACTCACACATAAATAATAATAATAGGATTTATATGGTACATTTCCTCACTCTAAGGCAAGTTCAATTCAGCCTGATACAAGGGGCAGTCAGTAATGATAAATAAAGAACCTGAACATAAATATCAACATACCTATACAACATATCTTTAACTTTCAATATAACAATGTATGATATCTACTAAGCTTTGCCCAGTCATGACACTGTCAGCATGACAGCGAACTGTATGCTTTAATCCATCACTCAGGAATACAACTGAAAGCAACTATGACGAGCACTGCCACACTTACGGATCTGAGCGGTTGTGTTTTGTGTCCACAGGCGCAATGTTCTGGCAGTTCCTCACGTCAATCTTCAGCACAGAGTGACGATGGTCATAGTCCAGGCCAAAGACAATGTCTCCTGTTACTGGAATGCGCCCATAGTTGATCTCCCCAGCATTGCTGTAAACACTTGCCAGACTTTCACGGCTGTCCTGTAGAAGGTGCAGATCAGACAGCTGGATGTCATGTATACCTGTGTTGATTGTTGACCTGCCATACCTATCCACTTCTCTACATTTCTATCTGTTTATCTCTCTCTGTTTTGCAAAAAATTTTAAGGGGAAGGACTTTCACGAATCACTGCCGAACATTTATTGCATTTGAATGAATTAATGTAACTACTAATCTCTCACTGATTTTTTTCCCAGCATTTACACTCGGAGGAATGTTCTTTCCGATGTACTCATGATGACCAAATTATCTGTCAATTTATTATACTGACTGCATCCAACCAAGTGGGGACAATAAATTATTCCCCTTTTTGCTCCTAGAAAATCCTATGAAACAGTTCCAAAATAATAATTTTAAAAAATGTAAGTTGGAAGAAGTAATAAGGACCTTTGCTGTCATCATACATTTTTAAATTACAAAATATAATTTCTTATTAATGTGTTTCAGCAGGAGTACATTTGAATTTCAAAGTTCTCACTTTTCCCTCAAAGCTCACCGAGATTTTCCCTTTAATCCAAACTAACCTTTATCATGAAAATAATTTTAGACAACAAACTTTAATTTCATCAGCATACCTTTGTGACTCCAAAGGCATTATAAATAGAATTGCCCAGGCATTAAAGCTTTAACCTGCTGCATTTGTGCACAAAGTCAAAAGTGATGTGCTATTTCCAACAGAGTTTCCTGCCAACAGCCACGTACACCACACGAAACATACAATCCCTTGCTAGCCATGAAAAGTGCTGTAAACACTCCGACAGATCAGACTGTGTCCATAAATAGCACAAAAGAGCCTCTGAAAATTCAGCAAACTACCGGCAACTAAAATGGATCCATGATGCTATGGAAGCTTCAAATTATTATAGCTAGTTAACACAGAAAGCCAATAAACATTAGTGAAAATGGTTAATATAGCTGTTAGATACACAAAGAGTCAAAAGCAATAAACTTCCCTAAGAGTTAATAATATTTTTATTGCTTTATGTACCAACATTATAGTCAAAGGGAAAGAGACAATCTCAAATAGCTGGATGCAGCCCTTTGTTCCACAAACACAAGTTTGCTGTAGAAACCGTAGCAGTAACTGATCAAGAAGACAGTTGGCAGTCTAAGCTGCTCCTCAGATTTTACCTGTGCAAGTATCTCTTCTCATTCCTCTCTTGGAAGTGAAACATGGAAGAACAGAAGACAAAAAAATGACTGGTGAAGATGGCTGACTATGCTTTGTTGAGGAATGCACAGTAAATGTATCCACTACAAAGTCTAATAATCCGGAAAAAACACCTGGCATCAGATTACACACCAGACAGAACTTGTATAGACAGGTCATTCATTTTTCTGAATGCTGGCTTTTATATGGGCTATAGAGGGATGATACACACCTACCATTAAATGTGGCAAGTGAAGCCTTACAAGTGATATTTTGTGGCCAACGTCAAACGTGATGTGCTTCAAAGTCTCAGAGACAGGATGTGCCAGGATGACCAACAGCTTATGGGTTGTGGTTTATAATGCCTTCTACAAAACCTGTTGACCACTTAGCGCGCTCTCCAGCTCTGGCAGTTGTTTTCATTTTAGTTTCAGCCATGGAAAAGTGTCTATTACTCTACAATGCACAAACTTATTTAAATTCTATCCATGAAATTAATCAGCAAATAAGATACATCAAGGCAAAATTCAGCCCAATGCAGCATTCACTGTTTACACTTCTCTTCCAAAAATCCTTCCACATGGCTGACGAGCAAGAAATGCTAAACTGTAGAGACTAAAACACCACATTAAGGTCAGGTTTTCTAGTTTTACATGTTTCAGGAATGGCAGTCTGTGGCTAAATGCACTTTCATGGGAATCGTTCTTGTGCTGCTCTAATTTTCATGCAACAAATGTAAATATCATGCAGTTACTAAAAACATGAAGCATGCAGGGACCTAAACAAGACATCTATCTCTGCAAATCTAAATATTTCCATGTTGAATACTGCATGCTGGGATATGGGAGGTAGTATAGTATACTCAAATGAAGGCACAAATGCCAAAGTACAACAGCTTCCTACAGCTACCATCAACATCATGCGAGTACTTGCCACATCCTTGTCTCTAGGTGGAAACCCAAGTGAAAGGAAACAACCATGCATATAGGGACTGTCTCCAAACTGTACTCAAAGAGGATAAAAACCACAGAAACATTTTATACATCTGAATGCTTAGACAAATGGAGGAACTAAAGGCCTGCCAAGTAAAGCTGCATTTGTCATTTCTTCATCCCAGCTCAAGGGCTTTACCTTCAGAAGCATTAAAAATTATTTGTTTCTGGTCTAACTTCTTTTGCAAACACCACTGGGTATTCCAGTGATGCACTAAACTAGGAACGACACCAGTGATAAGCAAAAACATATACTGTAGTCCAACTGAAGATAGCCTGCTACCTGAACACAAATTCTTCATACAGGCATTCCAATAATAACTACAAATGAAGGTCTAGGAACATACCTTGATCATTTTAATATTTACATCCTACAAACCATAAGCACATCAAAACAAAGGAGGAATTACAAATTTTACGACAAGTTATTTGTTTTCTTGAATGACTTTTCCTTTCAGTATGCTACAGAAAGACAGAATGGCCAACATTTGTGAATGAACTATGAAAATTAGAAACGAGTGTTGATAAAAAATTATTTGAAGAAAGGCTCAACATGTATTTTTGAGAATTAACATTTATAACTGATCATTTTTTTGTGGGGTGAAAATAAGTGAAAAAATATAATTTTTTTCTGTAGTTGGAAGCAAAGGACAGAAGTTATGCAAGATATCTTTGTAAATGAAGCCAAGCTTGATTTGTAGAACCCAACATAAGGAGAGCTTTTCCTGGGACAACACAAATAAGTAAAAATAATGGCTACTATTATTGGAAATTAACTCTGGAGAGAATTTGTGAAGAGTACACTATTGAATTATCCACTTGTTTGGTTCTTTTGTAATATGATAGAGTCAGATAATGCTGCTACATTCCCCACATATTCATAACCATTACTGTTCTGTGAAACCCATAAAATCCAGTATTTCTAGCAATCTTCATGTGATTATTTTTACCAGTCAACTCATGAAGTTGAAGCACAAATACTCCATAACTTATATCTAGTGGTATCATATCAAAGTATCCTTTCAGAAGACAATCACTTACTTTGATAGTCTTATCGTTATTCATCACTGTAACTTTCTGCTCTAAAGAACATTAGTAGCTCTAAAAGCAAGCATAAACAAAAATAATTAGTTCAATTCAAAGACTTACACCAATGTTGTTACGCATGGCACTCAATCTGCTACCCGACCGATGGTTGGCAAATCAGCTCATCAATTATTATCATCATCATCGAAAGACCTCTGTGAATCATGGATGCATTCAGTGTGACAACAAAGTGCTTACAACACACAATCTCATGACAGCAGAAACATTCAAAATGCATAAAATATATATTTAAAAAATGCACAGCAGCAGCAGCTTGTCAGTCTCACTTTGTCCAGAACTAAAGACAAAATATTGTATGCAAATTACGGGCTCTATACTGTCCTTCGACTCTTTTCAACACTTTATGACAAAATGGATTAGCATATCAGGTGATTTAAGAATATTTTTGACACATATTAGCCTTTATGCAGACCCATGAGACTGAGAAACAGCTGCTTTGAGGCATAATCTAGGCTAAAAGCATGCACTGTACACTCACTACGTTACAAAGCTGAAATGAGACTGCACAGCACACCATATGCTGACAAACAAAATGCTGTATATGCTTATTGCACCTACAAAGAATTGTACTACTACTTTGTTGCATTGCATAACAGTGACTACAAATGCATAAATACTTCACCATTAGGACTTAATGTGTATATCTGTTATCAAAATTGAATGGGGATCTAACAGTATAATTGTTTCATTCTGATTGCAAATATTTTAGCAAGGTATTATGTAACATCATAAATCGTATACATTATAACTTGCCAGCTAAAGATATTGCCATCGCTAATGTTTTGCTTGCACTAGACAAAACCATTAAGCTGTCATACTTTGAACAGATCATCCCACACTAATCTTCTGGTATGTCGTGCCATGACAAACAGCACACTGCCCACTGACACAATACCACCTCTATCGCACATTTTACCTGGATTCTGTGTTCATTACTACTAGTAACCAGATTGTTAAAGATATTATTCTTTACCATGCTTCAACACTACTTTGCGATCTGAAGTCTAATTCCTTTCCTGTTTAAAGCTGGTCAATCTAATATGAGAATATACATACAGGCATGCACACACCTAATTTATAGGAGTGCATGCATACAAACATGCATAGCAAAATGCACACACACACAGTGTTTTCCATCTGAAGATGTGTTATCGACCACAAATGAACTGCGATATTTTGCCGCTACTTATAAAACATCAGTGATAATTTTTTACATGCATCAGACATGACATCAGTATAAAAAGTCATAACAATTTTAACAAATAAAAAATACATGCTGTGCACTTTTTTTCTGGCTACTGGTAAAAAATACATCCAATATTTCTGTTTTTGAGGCGGTGGTAGAGGTGGAAAGAAAATGGATAAAACCACTCAGCAATATTCTGAAAACTAACAACTTTCCACAAGGGGTTCTGCAAACCCTTTGAATTTTATGGTTGGGAAACCTGCACACCAAATCATTAACTGGAATGTGTTTTAAGACTGATCAGAAGATTAAAGCCTGCGACAAACTATTTTAAATTGTTGAGCAATTATTATAATGACCACATTTAAGTTTGAGTAATAAATACAATAGCATTATTGATCCTCTCTGTTAGCCATAATAAACTAAATTGATTTTTAAATTATTTCAGAAAAAATATTCTTGTTAACAGTATGTGAATATTTAGTCAGTGGATGTGTCAGTGTATAAGAGCAAAAGTGCGTGTAAGATGCACTTGCATGGAAGGACAATCCACAGCCCTAACAAATCTTGCTCTCTCTCTATCTGCTCCTGTTACTGAGTATCACACAGAAGCTGCAAGAATGGCTCTAGATTGCAGTCCACTGAATGCTAACATATGGCAACATACCAGCCATATACTAAACGCACACGCAGATACAGAAGTACGGCACCTGTTACAAAGAACTTTCACAGCATGGTCAGAGACAATCCCGAACAGTTTTGAAACATCTGCTTGACACACCACACCTCACATACCTCATCATGAGATCCTGACTGTGAACCTGTAGCCGCAGATGGGATGGACAAGTGACTGTTGCGGTGTGGGGAGCTTCTCTTTTCTGGTGAACCAGAGTGTTCACTCCCTGCACTGTCTGCATCCACCGGTCTTGAGATGCTGATATCTGGAGGTAATTTTTGCTGTGACTCTGCTCCATCAGGAACATCTGACCAGCACAAAAGGAATCAGTAAATGATGCACATAAAGTAACAAACCAAACAAGCAAACTAGTCCAATTTTACTGAACAGGACTGTTCTTTTGCTCAAGCGGCCATTATTACTATTATTTTTTATTCCAAGAGTATTTCTTGATTTCTTACTACTGATGGCTGGTGACTAGACTCATCTTTCATAAAATACATGAAATCAAAACAATAATGCATAATCATTATGTTTATGGTTGATAAGTTCGTTAAATATGACAAAAAGTGTGTTATTTACATTTCACTTCATTTCATCTGTTATAGAAGGTTACAAAGAGATACTTTACTTTTTCAACAACACTCTATATACAGGTTGTGAATCAAGCAAGTGTCAGAATTATGTGACCATTTGAAGAGAATCTGTACTGCACTGCATGGTTTCACAAGTACAAGCTCAACCCTAAAAATAGATCATGCTAGACCCCATACCAGCTCACTCAATGATGGACAAAAAGATTTCAGAATTCCACATGCATGGTCTCCAAACTATAATAATATATATGATACAAAGTCATGCATAAGTAGACTTTTTAAATGCCTTTCCCAATTAAAGAACTAAAAGTTATAACATAAATCAAGAGGGACTGATAAGATATAATGCAAAATCAGAAAGAATAAAAATGTTAGAACTGCATGCAAATCTACAAATATAAGCCTAAGCCCTCACTACTACCAAATAGGTAAAAGCTACTTTCCAAAAAAAAAAGTTTGAAAACATACACACCAGACATATAATATATTACACACACCACAGAGGAATCTATATGTACTATTTCTAGAAAAAACATTTTTCTACATATTTACTCTATAAACTATCCTCAGCTGTTTTTTTCAAACTACCTTAAGCAAACTAGCATTTCCCCACCGTCCACTTATACAAATAAAAACTCATGCAACCATTTACATCTACATGTATCTGTACATCCTCTTACCCTGAGTCTGCCTTAGTCTTAACCAATTATTTGCCTTGTTTCGGAGTCTCTGGTCTTCAGATTTCAAATATATTGTGCTAAGAATACTACACTGAGTTTCTGGACTTTGGTTTTGATAATAAAGGCAGTGCCTGAGTTTGTCTCTGTTTATATCTTTAATCACATGAAAAAATAGGTAAAGGTTGTCCCATGATTTTTTCGGTTGTTAGAGAGTGAGGTGTTCAAGACTTCACTGTTCTCGAGCCAGCTTTACCTGAGGGTGGCCCATTTCCCCTCTCCTCACTGCCCTACCTTCCCAACCCTCTTTGGAGTCAGGTACCGCATTCCAGCTGGGTCAAACCAGGGAAGTGATCTGCACTACACAAACGTGAACTGGTGTGCCTTTCATTAGATGCTAGTCTCTAAACCACTCGTCTATCTGCTCTGATCACATGAAGCTATATCCAGATACCTTCTCGCTCCCCTCTCATTTTCTCTGCTCCACTCATATATATATATCTCTGACTGACCTAACGCTCAAAAATACAGCTCAGTACCATGCTCTCTCTTCTCTCTCTCTGTTTTCCTGGCTTACTTCTGTCTTCATGCTTGCAGAGTACCAAGATTCAATTCTCACAACATTTGTCTCCCCGTTCTTCTGCCTCTCTGTCTTTATCCTGATTTATTTTGTGTTTGGGTTTTTTCGCCTTGCAAGCATATATTTTATTTCTATGTTATGATTTCTTGTTACTCAGTTGTGCAATTTCACCTTGCTGTACACTTAAGTTTTTTAACCCCCGTTTTGAAATTCTATGACTAAACCTAAAGTAACAGTTTTAATCCTCTCTTAGCTCTCTCTATGGCATTTTTAAACTTCTAACTCCTTCTTTTCTTTCTGCATGCAGATCGTACAATTCAAGGCTGTTTATCATTGTTCTACAATAAAGACAACAATGGAAGGACATGTAGAATGCTACATGTTATTTTTAAGAAGATGTTGTTAATAGTTTGTATTGTTATATACTCTATCTGATATGAAGTTTAAAAGCTTTGCTTATTATCCTTTGTTCAGCAAGCATACTATGTCATTTGCACTGCGGAATGCCGGTGGTGGGTGTAGCGTCGGGGGGTTGGGGTGGGGGTGTTAGCGCGCCGGGAGGGTGTGGTTTGCGGGGCGAAATATAGTTCAAGCAGTCTTCAACAAGTATATTGTTGTTAGATGGCTATCTCTTTAAAAAATTACTAGTTCTAGTTTCAACGCATCTAAATATGACCTTTCTACTAATAAAATAGTGAGCACAGACAGCCTCTGCAGTGGATTAGAGCAAACCTTGTCATGTGTAGTAAACCTCTCCCAGAATCTCTATGCAATTCTCTCAGTTGACAAATGCTTACTAACAGATGTTTAGGTTTCTGCTTAGACAGGAGTCAGGTGCAACTTTTAATACTACCCCTCTTACCCACAAAAAACAACTGGGATCAGATGAATTATCAATACTCTAATAATACCTGAAAACAAAAGGATTGTAGGGTCCAGTGTTACTGTCCTAAAGCTTCTACTAGACAGACTTCAGCTGTAGATTGTTTTCCTTTCATGGACTTACCTCATCTTAGCCTTCCAAAGTGACCGACCATGACATGGGAGAAATTTACTCTAGCCAAACTCGGCATCAATAAACATATGTGGTTGCTGGGATCTGTCTGACTGATATCTTCTCTTTCTATCTTTAACATATTTTCGAGATCCTTTCCATTTAGTCTCACCATGAAAACAAATATTATTCCACCATCAGGACGAGTAATAAGTCTGTCACTTTATTATGTAGTGATGGCTGGCATTCCTGATTGTCATTCAATGCAGAGTCAAATCAACCCTCTGGGTCATTCAACATGTTACCCGCAAATCAAGAAGCTGTACTCCACGCACTGGACAGAACTATAGTTTACCTTTACAAGATAACTTACCCTGCTTAAGGACAGTACACCTTTTTTCAAAGGTTAGACAATATCTTACGTAACATTAAGAGCAATCAGCAGAAGCAAGGAGAGACGTTTAGCAAGGAAACTTCAATGTGAAAAGTTGTCCCTATGAGGTGAGACTTATTACAAAGTACTCTGCATAAAGATCTCCAACTGGCTGCCCTTGTCAATGCCAACAGACATTACAGAAAAGTGCATACGAAAACATAAAAGATAAGACAATATGATACTAAAGCGATGAATCAAAACGAGGAAGAGACAGTATCTGTACAAACTCACAAGACACTGTTAGCTTTTCTGTAGCAAGAACTACACTCCAGCAGCGTGGAGGTTTTGCTCTGCGGGTTTTGGTTAGAATGGAACAGATGTCTGGTTGACAGAGTCAAATGCACCTTGAGGCCTGCTTTAGCACAGACGCAGAACCTTCCCACCTGACATGCAATTTGCATTCAGCACACCTTCTAGTTGGATGGTTTGGGTCTGCATCACTGAAATCGCTAGCTGTATTTGCACAAGCTTTTGTGCAGTACTTTGCTTAAGATGTTGGAAAGTTTTCGCATTTTTACTTGGTAGTTGAAGTCTATTTGTACTTCTAAAGCGACTGATACTATGCAACCGCAGGCCTGAGTTATGTGTTTCCATTCTCATCTCCATATAGGCATGATCTACGTCATGCAGCGTATTGTTAGTTTGCAGGTGTCTCTATGTAGTAAATGCCGTTGAGATACAGTCAGTTACCAATGGAGCAATTTTAGCAGCAAAAGGTTCATTGTCAAAATCACCTGAGTCAAGCGGAGTTTAGGGAGCAAATGCAGGCAGCTCCTGTGAATCTGTCGCGATGTCCTTAGTCTGCTCATTTTTCTGCATATTGTATGTATAATGATCAGCCTAAAGTTCCTGCTGCTGCACCGACTTCTTCCAGCAAATGTTCTGTGGCACCCTAGTCGTATTCTGTCACCCTGCCTGTAAAGCTGCTGTGACATTCTGCCACACATAGTACTTAATCCTTGCACTCCTGTCACCATGTTTTGGCAATGGATGTTGTAGCCATCTTTAACCTGTGACAAGGGGTTTTATCTTCTCTGGTATGTGACCATTGTCGTATCCACAGACTACAAGAACTTCTTTGCGTCATCTGTCATTAGACTTCTCTTTCTATGAAGATACTAATTAAGTTTAGTTCTGGCTCCGTACCAGTTTTAACACATATATCATTTCAATAGGCTGTGTCACTCACGCTCATTGTCTCTTCTTCAACAGATAGTATCGATAATGACAGGGTGATCAATTAATTCCTCTCATACGAGTGTGATAATGACAGCCGGTTGATTTTCTATTGTGTCGTGTAAAATATTCTTCTCGACAAGTAACGTAGATAACTGCTTAGCAAACAAAAGGTTTTATCTTCATCATCAAAGCATTTTTTGCTTCACGGGCGCCCTGCCTGCACAGAACCTTTAAAAATATCTCTCTCGATCACTGTTTTCATTTCGCTCATTCCGCAATTTATCATTAAGCCTCACTCCGCTGAGACGAGCTATTTCATCCTCCTTCTCTGTGAAGGAAATTTAATGTTTCACCTCCATTCTTAAGCCGACTAGTTCCATGTATTGGCTTCGTCTGTACTGAGCCTGGATGTTCCTCACCTTACTGCTAACGTCTCCGCCTTGTCCTTCCTCCACTTCCCGGACATCCCTACCGCAAAATACCTTCTGCTAATGCTTCCAGAGCTGATACACCTCACACCATGACTCGATGCATAACCTCCCTCACTTGGTGACTTCGTACTCTGCTTCCTATTTGCCTCGCACAAACCCTTCTCATGCAAAATAGCGTTCTTGTCTTCTGCTTTTCATACATTTAAACTGCATGTGCTTGCAATCTGACCCGAACAACCTGGGCTCATTGCAAATCTAGTATCATCACTGTCCTCGTCATCATCTAACAATCCTGTCTCTTTCTATCTCTAGATAATCTTCATTGCACTTTCATGGAGTTAGAGATTACGAAATTGCATTAAATGTATCGATGTTGTACGTACACCGCAAAGAACAGTTGCAGCGTGTCGCAACTCGTTCTTCGGACCCCAGAGCGCCAAAGGGTCTCTGTGATTCACCATCTGCGTACCAAGAGAAAAATGACTCTCCCTCAAACTGCTCTCGCCTGCCCATGATGCTGACTGATTGTTTCCACTATGAGCCTCACACTTCTGATTCTTATGATTCTCTGATTTCCTGCCTGTGAGCACGTCTACAATAGCAACTCTTACACATCCTGGCCACCTTCAGTATAGAACAAACTTGTATTTCATGGCATGTTATTGTCATTTTATCTTGACTTTTTGTTCGCTCCTTTGAGACTTTTCCTTCAAGCCTCAAGATGTATAACCATGGCTATAACTAATACTCATTTCTGTTCGACACACATGCTTCATCCCCAATTTTTTAGTATCTTTATCTCCTTTTCTCATGAAATTCCTGATCAAAGAATACATAGTAACGCCCCTCGTGTACACTGGGGCCAGACCAAACCCGCGCATGTACATCAGAGGGAGAAACCACACCTGCCTGTTGCACGAAATCTGCTGATGCATTGCAGCACCTGAGGGGAGACAAAGCTTTGTGCTGGCACGATTATCTTCTGCACG